>NW_020172732.1:1389152-1425418 GCF_003031525.2 Neophocaena asiaeorientalis asiaeorientalis | reverse complement strand
GGGAGGGTGTGGAGGGAGGGAGTAGTCAGGCAACCAAGTGGGACAGAAACAATCCTATTTTGGTTTTTGTTAGCGAATGGCATACTACATAGATCAGAGACTTCTTATAAAATACAAACCCCCAGTGTACACAAAGCACAGGAAAATGTGAGGAAAAAAGGGAAAAACGAAAAGCAGCTTAGGGTGTGTTAACGCTGCTATTCTGTCAGCTTAAAGAGTATTTTATGCTTGATCAACAGCTCTTTTTTATTGTGCTTTTCTTTCATTCATTCAAGACATCAAAGCCAGGCACCACCAGTGTACCTGCCCTTCTGGAGCCGCTTGAGAGGGGGTCCTAATGAAGCACGACTCTGGGAGCGGAGACCCCCGTGGACACGGCAGTTCAAAGGGAATATTTCAACAATGATTACATTTTGTAAATCTTTTTATGAAAGAGACAGCTTATTTCCTGCTTTTTCATGAAAAATAGATTATCCATTAAAGTGAGCCCACGCCACGGAAGCTGCTTGAGATCTGAGGTGCAGCGTGGAGATTAGGGGAACAAGGACCCGATGAAATCGTCCAGAGTTCCTATCTATTTGCCTACGATGGCACCACGTCTGCTCTGGGAGGAGCCCGGACGGTGCGCTGGACGGCTCTGCTGAGGAAAAGGCGGTGACCAGGGTGTTCTGAGGTTGATTTTTCAGCTTGGGCCTTGTGTCTTATTATTTGTGCTTTAAGATGTTTTTTGATTCCACAAAGTCCAGCCAAATATCAGAAGGCATCAGGCAACCCCTTTTATTGCACAAAAGTAAGATGAAAGATTTTAGTTACAGATTCATTAAATGCTGTACTTTAATGCTCTGAAAAGGGACGACCCCTTTTCCGTATGGGAAGTTAGCCATAAAAAAAAAAGCTGGCTCTGGGCTGAAGATACAATACAGGCTTTATTATTGGCTAATGTCAGCCCCAAAGGCAAAAATAAAGAAGGCAGCCTGGCCCTTTGTAATTTCTGATTTTCAACATTAAATAATCTTTCCCCTAGTCTTTCTTTCTTTTTTCTTTTTTGGCGGCAGGGAGAGTTGAGGGGAACAGGGCAGGAAGAGAGTATGATTTCCTGGGGAGCTATGAAATGAAAAAAATGTATGTTTTCTACACATCAGATTCCAATTTTAATTAAATGCCTGCTGTCTAACAAGTGCAGACGGTCACACTTGGGGCTGGCCCAATGGTGGCCCAGGGAGGTAACCTTTCTGGTTTAAAAAGAGAGGCGTGGGAGTGGAGGTCGGCGCTCAGCCGAGCGTGGCCACATTACAATAATCACGCCACCGAGTGCTTCCCCACTCCTGCTCTTCCCCCAGAGCCGAAAAGCTCTTCCCAAACATGACTCAGGTTCACAGTAAATCTATCATGTAGATTTACTGTTCCGATTGTGCAGGTAGATAAAATCTGGTAAGGAAGAAAATAACATTGAAGTGAAAAGTTCAGTAATTTCAAAAATTCTCCCGGAGACCTCCTGCAAGAGAACGACAGAAGACCTGCTACTTTGCCAGAAACGAATTCCCAAACGAACCTTTCCAGTCAAGGAGCCCTTTAGGCACTGGATGGTACTTGCCCCCTGTACCCATTCCCACCCCCGCGGGTAACCTCTTTGCCGGGCCCCGAGCACAGGTCTTTGCTTCGGACCTTCTCTGTTCCCTGTCCAGGGTCCCTCCTTCTGTCCTTTCCAGTCCCCATTTCCTGCCTCCCTCCACCTACCCCTCCAGCCAGTCTCTCTCTCTCTCTCTCCCTCTCCACCTGTGTTCGATCCCCCACAAGAATGACGGCAGACCCCCACTCTCTCAAAGCCTATGCAAAGCAGCAGCCCTCCCCACTCCATTCACTGGATTAAGAGGAAGGAAGAGGGCACACTCAACTGCAACCGCAACTACCCGCCTGGCAGCCGGGACGGAAGCTTGTGTATTGAGCCAAACAAGTGAGGCGCAGAGGCGGGATCAGGACAGAGCGCAGAGCAGGTTGTAGCATCTCGGTTCTCAGATTCTTGAGAGAAGAGAGCGAGAGTACAGTAAGATGCAACTCGGCACCGGACTCTGAGGCAGGGGCCTGGGTTCAAGTCTCGGCTCAGTCACTGGCTGCCCTGCGATTCTGGCTGCTCTGGTTACACTACGAAGATCCCGTTCCCACAGTTTTACCTTCTGGGAACACCTGCTCTTCAATTGTATTGGTCCAGGAGTCAACTTTTCCTTGTTCACTGTGTAGATGTGATACTGGCAGGGATAAAACTGTTCATATCCCTCACTGAGGTTAGAAGGAGCTTGACCATGGAAAAGGTCAGAGACCTAAATTCTAGTCTGTGTGACATCAGGGGTCACAGCTTTACTTATCTGCAGAACAGGCCTCAGTATACCAGTTGTTATAATATTATTATATTATTTGGGGGAGGAAATAACAAACATAGAGACAGATCTTTGAAATACTGGCCTAAAATGTAAGCAGCGTCATTAAGGGAGGCATTGGTGTGACCTAGATGTCACCCGATGGGGTTAGGGTTTCATCGGAGCCAACTGCCCTCGATAAAAGTGGAATGATTTCCCCAAGTCCAGTCAAAGCTCTTACGTGACATCCCTGAAAGCACAAACTAGGGATCAGTGAACAATGCTTTCCTCCTCCTTCTGAAAATGTGGTAGGATTTAGGGTTTTATGGCAACAAAACTTGTCTTTGTTAAGACGTGACTTGCAAAACAAACCCACATGGGGGAGTTGGCAGTTTCAAATGACAGTACTTTTTTTTTAATGCTGAAACAGCAAATGCTTTTTATGTTCAGATTTTTTTCCTTCTATATTTGTAGATTAAATTTACAACTAAGCAATATTCACTACTACAAACAATTAGACTCTTCCTGAATATTCTTCCAGGGGAGGTGAGTTGGAAGCTTCTCGGTAGGGCTGGGTTGGGGGATTGTGCAAAGGTGAAATCCCACAGCATTAAGGGTCTCCGTCAAAGGTCTTATCAATGATTTGGACGTGAACATAACATATGGGATCAGCAGAGCTGCTAGGCTTCCCTGTCAGGAATCTATGCTTCTGGGAGAGAGGTAGTACCATTCTAACACAGAAAATTTAATTCATTTTTACCTTTTAGTAATGACTTTAAAGATGGTGATTTCATAAGCAAAGATTCCTGAAGACATATTTAAGAATGTGTCATAAAATTAAGCACGCAAACAAAATCACTTACTTTGTTTTCAGATGAATTCTACTTGGTAGTGCTCTCCTAGTAACTGAGATTTAAGAACAAACTCAGAACTCGTACACACAGTGCCGATTTGGAACAGTTCCATACCTATCACTTTATTATATTTTAATGACACCAGTTACAGATTGGATGATGGTTATGTGTTCTTTGGCTTTTTAAATACCGTTTTCTCTTGTTAAATCACCCTATGGCTAGGAGATCCCATTGTTCACTTTGCAAGAATGGTGGCAAATTCAAATGACACATATTAACTTTCTTTCTGATTCTGCGATCACAAAAATCTTGCAAAGATGCCACCTTGTGCTATCCTAAAGGCAGTTCAGTTAAAAAAAAAAAATTACTCGAAGACTCTCTTTTCTTTTAAAGAAGTGAATTGTCTGAGCTGAAATATGGCTTCCTGTTCTACTGCATCGGCTTTCTGTGTTGTTCTCCAGGAACAGGTTTACAAGTTCAAGTTCAGGTTTAAACTAAATAAAACACTCCTCAGGAGTTTATAACTGAGCCTCATTTACATGTGCTCCCTCTGAACTCTACCGGCCTCTGTACACTAGTTTCCAAGGCTTGGGGGAGGAATGTTTTACAGTTGGAATCTGTACTGCTTTCTCAGGCATTTTAGACTCAGAGGCCAGGCAACAGCAAGCTTTAGTTAGTATTAAAAGTTTCCTCAGATCTACTATAAAGTCAAAGAAAGAGGGGAAGAAAGACAAGGCCAGGCCTGGATCTTCTTAATTTTCCCGATAAGGCTTTCGTGGTAACATTCCAGTTAAAAAGATTCTGGATGCAAATTCTAGAATTCCATAGTCGTGACTTTAGATTTCTCTGAAATCATTTTCAACTCTTTGTGGAAAGTGGTCAATGCATACTTATTCTCTCCAAATATAAGACCTAGGGTTTGTGTAAACTGGTTTTCTGACTTGAAAAATACAGTTTAAAAAGTGTTATGAAGATAAATGTCCCCAACTCAGAAGGGACTCCTTATTATGTTTATGAAAAAACCTAAGGGATTTTTGAGGTCAAAAAGATCTCAGGGATTTTCCAGCCAACAAAGTTACACTAGAGAGGAAGAAATGGCTATTTTTGGTTTAGAAGCTTGAAGGGTTGAAGTAGGGCTTCTGAGATGCTCATAGAAATCAATCTGGAGAGAACTGGTTTCCTGGCTGACTGAGATTAAGACTCAGTCTCCTTGCTAAGCAAGGGTCCTGGAGTTCAGAGAAAGCAGTGATGGTCTTTGTGGACAGAAATGGAAGGAGAGCGGGACAAACAATACCAAGAACTCTGCCACTCAACTTCTCTGTGAATTTGAGTTTGGCAAGAAAGTGGGTACAGCAATAATAAACCAATGCTTCAAACACCTGAGTGTTACTCTATAGCATCTCGGCCCTGGAGCACTTTCCTGATAGGTGAGCATACCCGGCATTGCAGGGTGTGGCATTCCCAGTACTCCAGCTTCAGCAGCTGCATCCCTGCACAGTGACAGGTGATAAGTCAGATAAACAGCTCAAAAGAAAGCACTGCTGTGGGGATTCAGAGAAGAAACTACCTGGCTCAGGGAAGATGGACTGAGTCCATTGCGAATCTGGTCTCAGTTTGTGCCTCTGATTAAGAACACCTTCCTAGCACCGTGGTTGTGAGGATGAAGTGAAATAATACATGAAAATATGGAAGTGTTTTGTCTTTTAACTTAAGTTAAACTAAGCTGTTAAACAAAGGTGATGCTTTTTTTTATGTATGTGTCTTCCTTTCTGACATGGGGAAGACAGAAACCTCATCTCTATATGCTAGCCCATATAGCTTCTTGGCCTGGTACATAATGGGCAGTCACTTTTCTTGGATAAATACAGTAACAGCCTGAGTATGCTGGCTATATCCTCTTTTCTCTCAATCTCTTGAACTTAGCCTAGCTCAAATGCTAGACGCATTAAGGATTTTTAAAATACTAAGTTTCTTCTATTGGATAAAGACACGAATAAAAGTAGAATCCACATAGATGATATTCTGTAGAAATGAACGATAAAATTAGTTTCTTTGGGGGCGGCGGTTAACTTATGACGACTGAATGAAATCAGGACTCACAACCCTGAGAGTTTCTCTGCCTTTGGTCAGGAACGATTGGCCAAGCTGCAGAAAGATAATAATTTGCATATGTGATAGTCTCTACTGTACCATTGGTCACTCATTCCCAAATTACTGAGAATCACATGTTCTTTCCTTTGTCTAGTTTTTGTTTCTCTTCTTTCTTACTCATAAATATCTATCCAATTTTGACTCATTCTCCACTATCCTTTGAATTTCTGCCTTAAGGGTTGTTGCAGGAAACATTAGCCCATATAGCTTCTTGGCCTGGTACATAATGGGCAGTCACTTTTCTTGGATAAATACAGTAACAGCCTGAGTATGCTGGCTATATCCTCTTTTCTCTCAATCTCTTGAACTTAGCCTAGCTCAAATGCTAGACGCATTAAGGATTTTTAAAATACTAAGTTTCTTCTATTGGATAAAGACACGAATAAAAGTAGAATCCACATAGATGATATTCTGTAGAAATGAACGATAAAATTAGTTTCTGTCCCATCTGGGACATCACTGTCCCAGAACTGAGGAACACTAGAGAATTCCATAAGGAGTGTCATTCTGCAGTTCTTGTTTTACAAAGGTCATTGTGATGCAAGGCCAAGGGGAAGAGCCATGCAAATAGCGTTCCTGGAAGATGGTGGGGGTGGGTTAAGGGAAAGGATTATGTTATTCTCCTAATGGAGGGGTGAAGAGAATTTGGTACATCTTTAGACTTTGACAGGAAAAAATATTTGGGAAGAAGCCAGCAGAGAGACACAGCCTGGCCCTAGCTGAATGGTTTTTTTTTTTTTTTTTAAGTAACTCTGGCAAAATGGTGGATGGGAGGAATTCGATACTCAAACGCTTTGCAGATTTTCCTGAGGATTTAATCTATCCATGCAGCTCTTAATTCTTCTGAAGACAAAATAATTTGATAGTTGACCTGATAGTTCAAAAAGTTTTACATTCATCAGTGTGTTGGTAGGCAGATGCAGATCTAATGTTATTTCATTCATGCTGAATCTTAGGGCAAAACAGTAGTCTCATCCTTCAGCAATTTTCTTTTAGAAACAGAGGCCACCAATTTGGAGACATGCTCGTTGGATGGAGCTACATGGAAGGCACAGGATGAAGAGGGCAAGCTATTGCCTGAACACAAATTAGGCCCTTGGAGAAGCTGCCTTGTCTCTCCTGCACCCTTAGAGTTATTCAGTGGGTACCATGCCTCATCTTACTATGGAGCTTAATTCTGTGCCTGGTTCTTATTCAAAGCAAGCAGCCAGGAAGGGGTGCAGAGGGACAGTCCAGATTTGACATCACTGTCCCAGAACTGAGGAACACTAGAGAATTCCATAAGGAGTGTCATTCTGCAGTTCTTGTTTTACAAAGGTCATTGTGATGCAAGGCCAAGGGGAAGAGCCATGCAAATAGCGTTCCTGGAAGATGGTGGGGGTGGGTTAAGGGAAAGGATTATGTTATTAGGAGGGAGGGGTGAAGAGAATTTGGTACATCTTTAGACTTTGACAGGAAAAAATATTTGGGAAGAAGCCAGCAGAGAGACACAGCCTGGCCCTAGCTGAATGGTAATGATGGAACTAATAGCAACATTGAGAGCTATCCAGATACCAGAGAGAACAACTGGCAGATATTAAAATCATTATAAGATGTGAAATTATACCTCTTGCTGCGTCATTATCACTACATTTCATAATATTTGTCTAGAAAAGCACACAAAGCCTATCAGGTTAAATTAATCCTAATGATCAATTTCAGTTTTTATTCTAATTAAACGATTTCAATTTAATTAATGTGAGCACAGAAATTAGGCAGAATTACAGATGTAAATGTTGAACTTTAAATCAAAGGTCCTCCCTGCTCCCTGCCTCCTATAAAAGTACCTTAAAATATTTGCCTGTGAAAGTAGATGGGAGCTTTAACCTTTGTCTGCACTGTGAAGGACAGAAGTTAGAAGAATACGCCACCGAAAGCTTCCCCAGAGCACAGACAGAAGCACAGGTTTAAAAACCACCCACGCACACCCACACCCACATGCACACAATACTAGGTGGTAGTGTGTGAAGATAAATTCTGCACGGTGAACTTTGGAAGTACGTGCTTTTGTTCCTCAGGATTCCAATGCACTTGGGTCAGTCTAATGGATACTGAACTTCTATAAAACACCTCTGTAAAATAGAAACTGTGCACCCATATCCTAAGCCACATATTAAACTACCAGTGCCTTCCCTCTCTGGTGTCAGAAACCTTGCCTCTCAGACCTGCTTTGCCTCTGATCAGCTGTGTGGCTTCACAAGTCGTTTCAGCTCCCTGAGCTTGGGCCCTCTTGTTTGGAGGGGCTGTTTTATCAGAAGCATACACGCTTTTTTCCAAAATGCACTTAAAGTCATATCTGAAAAATGATGGGGTGTGGAGGTGACAATCTTTAAGAAAACTATCGGCTTCAGGATTCTGAATTTCTGTAACTTCCCAAAATACCAGCGTCTTAAAATGGATTTGCAAATGGCATGGGGGTACCATGTGTCTGAGTCATCCTATAAACACCTTTAAATAACCTTTCTTCTCCCTTAATAAAAATCCAAAGGAGATGGGATCCAGAGCTCTACAAGTTTGAAGAAGAAAAGGACCTGTAAATGGATTCTTTTCCTACAAAGAAAAGATAAAGATGGCAAACATATGAAACAGAAAAAAAGATAATGAAAAGAAATGCATGTTCTTTTTTTTTTTTTTGTATTTAAAAAACTTGTCCTGGTGAATCATACTTAATAACAGGTCTGTAGTGTCACAGAGTCTTGGTCTTAGAAGAATGTTATATGCAGCGTAAGGTTCTATGTTATTTCTCTTATCCATAAGATAGCTACAGCTTCTTTTCCCACAAATAAGCCTTCATCCACGAGCCCTCATCATGACTTGTTCACAATTGTATATGAGAATTATTTGACAGCAATCAATCCACTATTATTGTTTGGGGACATTAAAGGAGAACAGCAGAGTAATTTAACAATATAGTTGATTAGTGTAATAGTCATCATTAAATTTAGTAATAATAGTGGGATTTCTCCTTACCTTGGTTAATGATCATGGACAATTCATTTCTTGACTGCCAGTGGTAGAAACGGTTTTTAAAATATTAACTTCTGCCCCTTGGGAATGACACTTAGCCCATCACATTTAATTTTTGACGTTCACTGAACAGCATGATCTTAATCTCTTGATTTTATCATCTTAACTAGGAAACATTAAAATATGGATTGACTCCAGTTGGCAGGAATCTTTATGTTCTTTTCACTAAAAAAGCTATAAATCCAATGGTTGACCTTTTATTTCCAGGTCACAAATGACACCCACTCACTTTTGTCCATTCACATAGGATTTATGTTAGGGTCTACAGGTATAAGCCATGAAAGTTGAACTTTAATGAAATGTCTTTCAAAGATGTGCACTTAACCAAAAATGTCCCACAAAAAATTAGCGGATGGCCTTTTAAAAACGTCTATTATATCTTCAGGTTCACTGCTGGCTTCAACTAAGGCTATTTTTCACTTGTAGTAAGTTTTTTTTAATAGTAGCATTTTTCTAAGGATATAAATTAGGCTTGTGTTTGGGATGATAATAGTACCTTAGTTCCCAATTTAAGTTTCTAAACTGAAAGAAGATTTCTGAAATGTTCTCTTTACCATCGCCATAATTCATCTATCTCCAGCTGAAAAATGTTCCTTGTCGTTTATCACAGAATCAATTGTATTGATGGGAGGTGTTCTGTGTTGTCAATCAGGGAAATGTGATTTGATGGGACCCCAAAGCAGTGAGATGGGGGAAGGAATACCAAACCTGCTCAGGTCCACGCTATCTGAGTGAGATCAATGTTTCCTATAAAACTCTTCCTGTCATGTAGCGCCCTGTCACAATTAATAATGTAGAAGGAGCTGATTAACTTAAGTAAAGTGCTCTCTGCTGTGTAAACACATAAAGATCTATGAGGCAAAAAAGGGGGGGGGACAGGAAAGAACAAAACTTCATTTTTATTTTTCACGTGGAAACGTTCTCACTTTCCATTCTTCTCTTGTAACAATTACTGTACCAGCCATTCTGACGGAGTCGATAAATTGATTTGGGTCTTGATGCTGCAGAAAAGCAGACTGATCTGAGACACCATCATCTGCATTGGAGAGTGTGTGTGTGTGTGTGTGTGTGTGTGTGTGTGTGGTGGGGCTGCACTTTGGTGGCAGAGGGCAAAGGGGCAATGTCAGGAAAGGCACATCAGCATTGTTCCAGATGGGAAATTAAGGCTCTAACACGGAGCTTCTGGAATGGACAGATGCATGCATGTGTGTGCGCATGTGTGTGCATGTTACGTGTATGCATGCGTGTGTTGGGAATGGATGGAGAGAAAGAAGCCTTCAACTTGGCTAAAGGATGCAGCCTAAGTAATACAGTATGCACCACTTATTTAAGTCCCGGCGGTATTTCAGTCACTCACAGCCATCTGCAATTCAATGAGGATCACCACCCCATTAGAGCCCGTCATGTCAGCTGCGTATCTGACAAAATAAACATTCAGAAACGGTGCTCCTAGGTTCATAACTTGTTTTTTGCACTGGGATTGTTTTCTTCTCTCCCTCATCCAGCATAAAGTTTAATAGGTTTTTAATATGAAATTATACCATACATAGAAACTCTCCATATACATTCCTCAGTGTATTTTTCCTCACAACCAGAAACTGAAGCAGTTAGCTGAGCTTTAACTTGCTTCTTGGGAGTATGCTAAGTATGTTCTTAATAAATAAATATCATTCCACTAGCTAGTGAGAGAATTAATGGCACAGTTTATGGAAAATGGACATGGGAGGATGGAGGGAGAGACGACGCAGCCCAGGGGAACAATTACCAGATTACCTCTGTGGTTCTCACCATATTAACATTTCTATGTCTCTACTGGCAATCACGGGTCCCTGGTCCCAAAGATGAAGGAGATGCATCCTGCCTCACTTCTGGTGCTGACGGAGGTTCCATTCTAAGGAGTGAAAAGGCAGCAGCAGCACACGTCAGCTTTCCCTGTGCCAGGGTGGGGTGCTGGGGGCTTTACATTCTAACCATATTGAATTTTCACAAAACTCTAAGTGGAATGCACAATTAATTTATAATTTTAAAAATGTGACATCTAAGGGTCAGAAAGGCTAAAAATTACCCCAAGGTCACTGTAGAAGTCTGCTCAGGCTGCCATAACAAAATACCATAGACTGAGTGGCTTAAACAACAGAAATTTATCTTCTCACACTTCTGGAGTGGAAGTCCAAGACCAAAGTTCTAACTGATTTGGTACCCGGGGAAGGTCATCTCCCTGGATTGCGAATGGCTGCCTTCTTGCTGAGTCCTCACATGACAGAGAGCATGCTCTCTGGTGTCTTTTCTTTTCTTTTGGTTAGCTGCACTGCGTGTCTATGGGATCTTAGTTCCCCGACCAGGGATTGAACCTGGGGCCACAGCAGTGAAAGCACTGAGTCCTAACCACTGGACCGCCAGGGAATTCCCTGTCTTTTCTTAAAAGACCACTAATCCCATCATAAGGGTCTCACCCTCATCTAAACCTAACTACTTCTCAAAGGCCCCATCTTCAAATACTATCACATTGGGGGTTAGGGCTTCAACATAAGGAATTTGGGGGGGGGTTACAATTTAATCCATATGAGTCATGTACTGAGATAAATCAAAATCAAGTCCATCTGGCTCCAAAGCTTCTGTTTTCTCTACTGTGTTATACGGCCTTGGAGAGGAGAGTACCTCATGACCATAGGTCTTAATGCTGCTACTACCTGTAAAATCTCAGACCTCATGCATGGTAAACCAAGCTAAGTTAAGGTTTCTTCACATATAGAGATCCCACTGTGTCCTTCACCTGCTTCCCATCTCCCGCAGAATAAAGTCCAAGTGCCTTATCATTGTATAAAAGCATGTATGTATTCACGACTAGACCCCGTTTAACTTGCCAGCCTCATTACTCAATATTCTCTGTCATTTACCTTACATTAACCAACATATGAAACAGAATTCTCTGAACACACACCACTGTTTCTCTGCATGTGCTGTTCCCCTCTCCTGGAATGGAACTATTTCTGTCTCCTTCCAAACTAGCTCATGTGAAATCTCCTCTAGAATATCTTCCGTGAATTCCCTTCTTCTCCCCCGGGTTAATTATCTACTCTCTGCACTACCTGTAGATTATACATACTTCAACTGTTTCCCTTACCGTATCTTACTATAATTTGTTTACTTTTCTCCTTAAAAGTCTGTGAGCAATGGATGGCAGGGATTGGATCATATATATCAGTAGTACCCTGGTCTGGTAGTTACCAGGGATATAGTATGTGCTCAGTAAATTCTGGTTTCTTTTTCCTCCCTAAGGACAGCTGGTGAGTGGGACAGATGAGCTAGGAATCCAGATATTTTGACTCCTAGTCCAGTGCTCATTTTACTCTACCAAGATGCACTATGGTCAATTCCCTTACTAGACCTTGCCATTGTATTCTCCTTCCATTCCCCCCACCCCTGACCCCTGGTACTACTGCTTCCCCAATACACATACATAACACTTGGACATAGATCCACAGAAGGGAGATTGTACTTGAGAGGGGCAGAACCTGTGTTCCACGAAGGCTGCCTTAAATTTCCTTTAACATGCAGCATATCCAGCCTTGGAAGGCAGTGTTGGGCACTTCCCACATCGTTAAGGCAGAGCCACGTGGGCCCAAGGCTGCCCTGTGCTGGGGATGTTTGTGCCTGGGCTGCAGCTCCATTTAGCCCAACACATTCCGATTCTGGGGGTGGGGGGTAGGGGGGTGGGACAGCTGGCAGCACGTGCGGGGAAGGGAGAGTGTGAAGGCGAGGAACCCGGGGCCAGGACAGCCTGTCCTAACCCGGTGTCCCAGCTCCAACCCAGGGATCCAGCTTATCACAAGATCATGTGGTTCATTAGTTAATGTGTAAAGCATTTGGAAATTGAAAAGCCAATTAGAAGTGCTAAGTTACTTTGTCTCTGCTATAAAGGAAGCGATGTGAAGCCTAAGGAAAAATTCTCAGGCAAATATTTTGGGGGAAGCCTGCACTGTGGAATGTAACTTAATGAACAGGCTCCAATGAAAGGCTATACCCCCAAAACATAGGCCACTGATAAAAGAATGTGTCTTCGTCCTCAATAAACAAACAGGAAGGTAAACAAGTGGGTGTGGGAAAAGTGGCCAGGAAGAATCATTGAGAACTCACGTGAGATCTTTGAGAATCTCACATTAGACAATAGGCTCTGGCCTTGGAACTATGTGTATCTGTGGAACCTTCAAGGTCTTAGACTCATTAGAAGGCCTGGGAAAGCCTGTGTCCTAAAGGAACCTCTCCTAATGCGAACAGTCATTATTTAGAGTGCAGAAATATTTGGTAAAGCAAATTCTTCCCCAGTATGGGATTTCCACATGCAGGGGCTTTGTGGAAAGTGGGAACCCCACCTGTACTGCCTTCTCTCCTCAGAGCATGTAGCAGGGCCAATGCACTCATCTTCCTGTTCTCTGAACTCTGTTGACTCAAGCTCAGCAAAACCAGGCTCTTTTCTTTTGCAAAGGAAGCATCTGGTTCCAAGTCATAAAAGAGAAACCCAGAACCTATTGCTGTTTGATAAGCACCTGGGAGGGCACGTGGAGGGCACTGCTTCCCAGAGTTCCCCTGCAATTACAAAGGCACATGTCCTTCAACGCAGCCTTTTCAGAGTCCTCGTTTACCAGAAGAACCTGGACCCAGCCCTGCGGGAGCTGGTCTGCAGAAAACTCCAGTACTTCTGCCCAAATCCTGGACTCCAACAGAGGGCTGAAATGAGATGATCACTGTACACTCATACATGCACACAGCATACCTGTCTCCTAGATGCACAGGGAGTGAGTGTGGAGGAAAGGCACTGGAAGGAGACAAGCAGCAAGAGAGGAAAGGAGTCGAGTGCAAGAACAGGAGTTGAAAACAGCATGAAACCTACCAGGGAACGGGGAAAAAGGAAGATGGGAGATACTGTTAACAATCTACCCCACTATCTATTGCCCCTTCTTTCTGCAATTTTGTTTAGGGAGGACAATGTGACCAACCCTGGGTAATGAGTCATGATCATAGCCAATCAAGATAGTTTTGTGTTGGCTTTCCTGGCATCTTTTGCAACTAAAGATTAAAATGTGACCAGTTTTAGTCAATGAGACCCAAGTAGAAATTTGTTAACAGGAAACAGGGAAGGAATAAGGCAGGATCTTTGCTCCCTGGTATAAGAGGAATACGGGGGAAGGATATGGGTATGATGCCTGGAGCTGCAGCAGTCATTTTGCAGTCAGAGGCACCTGCTTGTGGATGCTAAGAATGGTAGAGCAGAATGTTAGAAAGAGCAAGGTTCCTGCTGGCAACATGTAGCAGCTGAAACAATGCCAACAACCACTCACTGACAGATTTCTTGCTATGTGAGAAAAGAAAACCTGATTGGCTGAAGCCACACTTAATTGGGTTTTCTTCTATGAGGTAGATACTTTATCATCTTCATTTCATAGATAAGGAAACAGAATTTTAAAGGGTAACATGTCCAAGATCACTCAGATAAATGGCACAGCCAGGATGTGAAAACAAGTCTATTGTACTCTCCGATTCATGACTTTTTCCTTGTTCCCCTAAAGAAATCAGACCATGAGCGTCAAGAGCATTTCCCTTAGGAAGCCTCCTACGCTGCTGGTGGGAATTAAGTTGGTGCAGCCACTATGGAGAACAGTATGGATGGTCCTCAAAAAACTAAAAGTAGAGTTGCCATATGATCCGACAATCCCGTTCCTGGGCATATATCCAGACAAAAATATAATTCAAAAAGATACACACACCTCCTATGTTCATAGCAGCACTATTCACAATAGCCAAGACATGGAAACAATCTAAATGTCCATCGACAGATGAATGGATAAAGAAGATGTACACATATAGAATGGAATACTACTCAGCCATAAAAAAGAATGAAGTAATGCCATTTGCAGAAACATGGATGCAACTAGAGATTATCATAATAAGTGAAGTAAGTCAGAAAGAGAAAGACAAATGTCATATGATATCACTTATATGTGGAATATAAAATATGACACAAAAATGAACTTTTATGAAACAGAAACAGACTCACAGACATAGAGAACAGACTCGGGTTGACAAGGGGGAGGGGAGAGTGAGAAAGAGATGAAGTGGGAGTTTGGGGTTAGCAGATGCAAACTATTATATATAGAATGGATAAACAACAAGGTCCTACTGTATAGCACAGGGAACTATATTCAATATTCTGTGATAAACCATAATGGAAAAGAATATATATATAAAAAGAATGCATATATATGTATAACTGAATCACTTTGCTGTACAGCAAAAATTAACACAACATTGTAAATCAACTATATTTCAGTTTTAAAAAAAAGAGCATTTCCCTCAGTATCCTGAAACTTCCACTGACTGGAAACATCATTATCAAGACGCATTTCAGGGCTGGAAATTTTGACAGCAGTTCTGCATTTGATACTATGGTTTTCTGACTTCATTGTAAGGCTATCAACAAATTCTGATCTAACTCCTCTCAGCTCTTTACACCCATTCACAGCTTCTTGTTTCAATCTTCCCCCCCGCTTCATTTTCTATCCCACTTTTCCCACAATCCCAAGGGCTAATTAAACAAATACCAGACGTTTGGTCCTTTTTCTTCTTCCACAAAATCTAAAATTTCCTGCGAAATCTCCCTTTCCTCTTCCCCTTCTCCATTGCCACTGATCTCATTTAAATACTGGAAAAGAAGCAAGCATGAAAGGAACCACTATTTATTGTGCACCTACTGTGTGCCAGATCCCATGTAAGCACCTTAATTCTTTCAACGATCATCAATTTGCTTCAACTAAGAAGTTTCCCCAAATCTTTTTGGAGCAAGGCAACAAACAAACAGAAAGGCTAAAACCAAACCAAAATATGCCATTAAACATGATGGGATCTCCGAAGTATTAAAAACTAAGGGAGAAAAAGGAGACCAGTACCTAGAACTGAGGCTCTCGCTTGGTTCAGAAGTGAAATTTGTGGCTGAGGACAACTAAAATGTGCTGCCCAAATAAAACTTGAAAGACAAAGGTTCTGTTTATTGAAAAATGTATTTTAAGCGTGTCTCATAGGCTGTCCGTGAGTCAGCTGCCAAGTGTTTGTGAAGAGAACGTGGTAAGAACTTACAGGCTGGGGTGGGGGCTGGGAAGCTGGGGGAGTCGCTCCTGCCCACAGTAAGAGGGAGCAGATGGCAGGGGTAACATCTCCGCGAGGCGGTGCTGACTATTCAACACCTACGGCTGGAGCAGAGAACATAAGAGAAAAGAATGACCAGGCACTGCCTTTCCCCGCAGATTCTGGGGGGGTACATTCATTTGCTACAGTCCTTGCCACCCTCAGAGACATGATTTCCCCTTGGGAAGTCTCCTCTGCGTTGGGGCACAATTTGGCTTAAGAGAAGAAATGGGGTGCAGGGCAAGGATCGATGTACCCAGTTGAATGAGGCTTTTGGAGTACCTTTAGGGCAGATGCTCAGTGGAAGAATCCACGAGATTCTGATCTTGTGGAGGTGTTGTCCTAATTTTGTCCTAACTGGATGGTTACTTTGGATCCAGCGTTTGGTGGGCAGGTTCTGCCCATATCTACACAGTAGCACATGAGGACACATACAAGTCCTTTCCTGATGGGGCATGCTGAAGGGAGTGTGGGCTCTGGAATCAGAAGCGAGTCTGTGTCCTGGCTCTACGAACCCCCGGCTATGTGGTTCTGGGGAAGTCACTTCCCTCTCTTTAAACCTCAGTTTTAAAATCTGTATAATGGGGATAATGATAACGGCTCTGCCTACTTCAAAGGGTTGTTCTGAAGATCAAATGAGAAAATACTTTGTAATCCAGAAAATACTGTTTCAATATGAGCTTAGTTATCAACTGAACAACAAGTGCTATTATTTGTTGAGCATTTAACAGGTGTCAAGCATTTACTCTCTCTACACTAACAGAATTTAAGACTCAACACAACCGTAGAAGGTAGATAAATAGTTATCACCATTTTACAGTTAATAAACCAGGCTAGAAAAATTGAATTACAAAGAAAAAATTTTAAAAACTACAAGAAATGAAGTACACATACTACTGCTAAGTGATGAAATAAAGCTCCAACCAAGATCTGAAAGGAAAGCTCACAGTCTCAGCTGCTCTGCTATCTGGGCTCTGGGCAGAGGCCGGTTGTTCTCACAGATGCAGACTAATGTCATTAGTAAAGGTCTTTTTCCCAGGAAGGATGACAGAATGAACTCAGTCTTGATTTCACAGATGCAGGCTAATAGGAAACTGGGGCAGGTCTTCAGAAGAACGAAGTACAGCGTCGGTCCTATTCCTTGATGTAAGAGGATGAGTCAATCTTAGACCATAAAGAGAAAACAGTCAGTAACCTTTCATTATAAATGGTTAAGGATGAAGACAGTATTCAGGAAAGAGAGCAGTTCTGGAGACAGACGGGTTCAAACCCTGGCTACCTCGTTTGCCATGGGGCAAGTATACTCTTTGAAATTTCAGTTTCCTCATCTGTAAAACAGGGATAACAGCACCAATCTCAGAGGGCTCTGAGGCCTGTAGGGAGTGCAGGCACAGAACCTGGCATACACTGGAGCTTAATACAGAATGCCCATTTGGCCAATTAACTTTTTTCAAAGTTAGGAGTAAATGGAATTTTATCTGCCATTCCTCTCCAATCCTGGGAGTTTTCAGCTGTATGGGCTTGTAACAAAAATGCTCAGATCCAATTCTAACTAGAAGGGGGACGATATTTTTTATTTTCCTTTCTCTAACAAAATCTGAGTTTCCTGCCTTTGCAACTATCCAGGCTGCTCCTTGAACTTCTGTGTGGTACCTAACCTCCTACAGGCAGGCAGCTGGAGTCTGGGCAGGGAATGGCTTCAGCTAAGTGCAGTGCAATCTCAAGTGAGCTTGGTGTCCTGGGTGAGAACATTACGCAAGAAGGGCTGTTTCTTGGAAATGAGGGACTGGGGCGGGGGGTCTGGCTGATATGCCAGCAGTGGGAAAGGATTCTAATTTTATCTGCTTGGTCCAGAGAAGACAGAACTCAGCGTGTCTCTCTACCTAAGATGGGATAAAGCCTTATCGACCAGCTCATGGCAAAAATTAAAAGTACAGGATAAAGGTAAAATGTATAAGAACCAGAGCCATATCATCAGTCCAAAGTTAGACAAGGACAAAAAAACTATCTAGCCTTTTCTGTCCCTTCCACTCTTTGGAAAGTTCTACTCAGCTCTCTGGTCTCAAAGCCTCTTAGGCAAATCCTTATTGTAACTGGTATCACACTGCATTATTAACGTTGTTGTCATTACTATTATTTTTTACATCTGTTTCCTCTATTAGACTCTGAACAACTTGAGGAGAATTGTTATTCCCTGCCTTCTTGGGTCTTGGGAATATAGTCAGAAATGATGAGTGACTGATGAAAGGGACTTAGGAAGTTTTGCATTTTGCAGATTGCCCGAGCTTTGGTTTCTTAGGCAGAGTTTCAGGAATATGACACACAGAATGGCAACAGATCCAAACGCTCTCCATATCCACCACCTCCCTATGTTCCTTGTGCATCCCCACCAAAGGCAGACAACGGGTGCTATGCCCATAATTTAGCTCTGCAGGGACCTCTCCAGATCAGCCGGTTTCCAGCACAGTGAAGTGTGTGGTTTGTGCATACATTTGTAAATTTCATGAGGCAAAGGGAGCCACACTGCTTGCCAGTCAGGCAGCTAAATGATTTATTAAGCAAAGGTTACAGCACCTGTGTCTTTTTGTCAACAAATCAGGCCCATGCCATGCCAAGCGATTCTTCTAATAACCCAAATGGTAATTTGGTTTTAAATAGCATTTCAGATACCACAATTCTGTTGAGGTAGAACAGTGATAGATTTGGGTGGCAGGGAAGAAATGCCTGTTTTTTAGTATTGTTTGCACTCATTTTTCATTTTAAAGAATTAGTCTTCATTGGTGTTCTGCAGGTTAGGCATTTTATTTGAACATTCTGATTAAACTAGAACCTGAAAAAAAATGAGTTCTTTGCTCAGTCCTTCTGTGTGGGAATTGGTATTTCTATTTATTACCTCATGATGAAATATTAACTTTTTTTCTCTAAATAAATGCCTCCTCTTAATGGCTCTCGTTTTCAGGGATCAGATTAAATTATGAGACGCAACTGAAATGGCCATTGGCTTTCTGCTGTTTGAGATGATGCCATGCTCTCTTATATCATTCAGTGGGCGTGCAGGGGACATTAACAGTGTCCAAAGTGAAGTAGATACTCTATGCCCCAGAGACTTTTCTATATGTTAGTATCAACTATCATGGTGGACAATACTGAAAAATAAGAGATTCAGGGTGGTCACGGTTTCTTAGAACAGATGGGTGTTCTAAAGGCTGTCAGGAGGTGGCTACCCCCCATGTTAATGATGAACTACAAAATGGAGGAGTATAAGGAAAACGAAAGGCAAATCATGATAGTAGCAGAGGTAGCAGACAAGTGATTCAGAAGAATGGGACAGATAACTTGGCAGGAATGTTCCAACAGAGCCAAAAGCTGGGGTGAGATAGACAATGCAATTGGAAGGCAGTTTGAAAGAAAACTAGCTCGAGGCAAGGCTAAAGAGAAGGCAATTCTGTCTTAGTGAAGGGAGGAATTCTCTGGAGGAAAAAAGATAGACTGGAAGGGAAGGAGGAGAAAAAATGGCTTTCAATTATCCATGTTATCTTTCCCTACCAATCATTACAGATGATGAATAGGTGCAATAAAAGCCAATATTCAATTTTTCCAATTTACATGGAAAGAAGGCCATAATATATTGTTACGGGGAAGAAACAGCAGGTTACCCAACAGTGTATATAATATGATCTCATTTTTGCAATATATTTGTATGCATTGAAGCAGTCTGGATGGATTTAGACAGAAATGTTAACAGTAGGACTACAAGTGATTTTTATTATTTTTCCCATCTGTATTTTCCACAATTAACATGTATCACGACTGTAATAAGAAAAAGTCATTATTTTTAAACTTCCTTATGAATCATTTAGATTCAACCCGTATCTGCTGGCTACCCACTATGTGTTGGACACGAGAGCACAAAATGACAGTGGGTTTTTTGGTAAACAATCCACTCTTCCTGGCTGTTTTACAGAATTTTAGACTCTCAAGTGGAGAAAGGACCATGAAGAGTTTATCTAATGATTACATTTTAAAAATTGTGGTGAAATACACACAACATAAAATTTACCATCTTAACCATTTTTAAGTGGACAGTTTAGTGATATTCAGGACATTCACAGTGTTGTGTAACCATCACCACCATACATCTTCAGAGCTTTTTTCATCTTATAAGACTAACACTCTGTACCACCAAACAATAACTCTCTATTCTGCCCTCTCCCCGGCTCTTGGCAACCACCATTCTACTTTTTGTCTCTATGAATTTGACTACACTAGGTACCTCACATAAGTGGAATCGTATAGTATTCGTCCTTTTGGGACTGGACTATTTCACTTTGCATAATGTCTTCAAAGTTCATCTACGTTGTAACATACTGCAGAAGTCCCTTTCTTTTCAATTCTGAATAATATGTATGATACCACATTAAAATGGTATATACACAATAAAATGTATATACCGTATTTTGTTTATCCATTTATCTGTCAATGGATATTTGGATTGCTTTTACCTTTTGGCTATTGTGAATAATGCTGCGAAGAACATGGGTGTACAAGTATCTCTTGGAGACCCGGCTTTCAATTCTTTGGGGTATATACTCATGATTAGATTTTAGTGCAATCTCAGATTTAAAACCAGGGAATACGTCAGTGGTATTCCTGAGAGTTGAGCATCAGTCTCTGTTTGAATATCTGCAGGGGAAGGTGCTCAGCGGCCCATGAGGCAGTACAGCACAGTGGTTTGAGAGCATAGGCCTTGGAGTCAGACAAAACTGGGGAGGCATTCTTGCTCTGCCTCTCACCATGTGTGGCCTTGGGAAAATCAACGATCTCTTCAGATCTCAGGTTTCAAATCTATGAAGTGGAGATAATTATATATATCCTATTGGGTAGCTGTCAAGATTCGTTGGATAATGTACCTAAGGTACTCAGTACATAGAAAATGCTCAATAAATAGAGGCTATGTATAATCAAAGAACTCTCTTTTTTTTTTTTTTTTTTTTAAAGAAAGGTCTTATGATAAACTGAAAGCTGCCTACTTCAAATGTCTATTCATTAGTTGGAATTCTATCTGCTGGAAAAAACAGGGACCATATCTCATCTGTCTTCTACAGGTTGATGTTTTAAGAGGTTTCTTTGGGGAAAAGGGAGACCATTTTATTTTGGATTTGTTTATGGATTTCTGTGCAGGATACCTCTCCTGCATTTATAAAGCTTACCTATCTGCTTGGGTGACACTTCAATTTTTACTTCTTTAAAGGCAGAAAAGAAAATATTGTTTTTCCAGAAAACTTTTCCCATAATTCAACTAATACAAATTTCATGCCTTATTAACAAAAATATTTATATAGAAAAATGCACGCTTGCCTAGGAAATTACTAATCTGCAGGCCGTGTTCAAATTATGTCTTTAAAAATTCCTATAAAAATTCCTCTTCTGATGTCCTCTCAAAAAGAGTACCTAAAAATATTATTTTTATGATCTATATCTATATATGCCTACCACTTTAAATGGTTCCAGAAAGTAGTTCCTTTAAAAAAAAAAGAGTTAATATATATACCTAAATATTAAAATACTTAGAGCACACTTTTATCTCAGGATATTTTTTGGGGGAAAAAGAGTAACTCCATTAGCGTGGTTTCTCATAAGACAATTGGGGGTGGCTTTCTTCAAGCCAAAAGTGGCAGGTGTCACTGTGATAAAAAACATTTAAGCTGTTGTCTCTATGATGCCAAATATTTAACAGAAACCCAAAAAATTCAGTTCCAGATGCCAATACTGGGTCTACATGACATCATTCATACAGATGCGTAGAAAATCTGGATTTTTAAGAATTGAATTTTTGTGGTCAACATCATGAAGACTCAGTTTCTGGGTTAAATAAGGCATTTGTGAAACAAAGCCATGTCGGAATAGAATACGTTTTGATTATAGAGAAACAAATTGAATGGAATGCAGGGTACAGTTTCAGTTCAGTGAATCACAGCTTATATAAAAATACTATATAAAATACAAAACAGGACATTTCCAAACTGCATTTTTGAGGTTCTTAATGAAGTAACCTGAGCCCACTGGTGCTTTGAGAAAAGCAATCATCCAATGTAAAGCTACTGTCCCCAGTTCTCCCCTTCTCATTGACCTTGATCATGTGAGCCAGAAGTACAATAAGAAATGTTCTTCTACTGTAATGCCTTTGAGGTAATTATTCAACTTCAAATTCACCAGTTAAATAGTTGAAGGTATGGGAAAATAAGCAATAAACTTGAACGATTTTATGCGGAGTACTGAATAGGCGAAGTTAATCCCAGATGCCATGTACCTGCCAGTTTCAGAAGAAACAGCAGAAGTGGGAAATTCAAGAGTTAACCTTCTCCCTCCCCTCCCTCCTTCCCCTCTCCCTCTCCTCCCAGCTGCCTCCTCCGAGGCTGTACTTTCCGTGACCCTGCTTCAGTGTAAGGAAGGCTTCAGATGCAATGCTGTTTAACCCACGCTGTCGACACACCAATAAACTAAAACCCTTCGCAGAGAAAGCAAACGGACCCGGGAAAGCAAATCTATCTCGTTCATAAGCACCTGCTCATAGTGTTACAAACAAAGATGAATAGTTATAAATTAGGCATCTGGAGATTACATACCGAGGCGCATGCACAAAATATCTTGGAGAATTTTTCAAACACTGTGTTGAGAACCTCAAAGAGAAAAGTCTTTATGTCAATTCTGATAATATACAGTCACATTCTGATTAGGAGATCAGAGAGTAGATTCTTCCAAAACTTGCCTCTAATTCTATTCCACAACTCTCTAAGTATCTTTATATATGCTACCTTTGAATTCCAAAAGTCTTTCACTGTTTCTCAATTAACAGCAGCTATTTCAAAACTTTTCAAAGAGATTCTTTCTCCTTGGCCTATACTAGCACAAAACACAACTATCTATTGAAAAACAAACTCTAGATGTCCTGGCATACTCTTTTTCAATCACCTACCTCAAAATATGACATTGTATTCACATAATCCCCTCCCACCCCACTGGGGCCAGCGAAGCCAGTAACAAACACCTCCTATTTCAGTACCAACACCAGCAACTTAACAGCGCTCAGGAACCCTTTCTTTTCCTTTCTCTTAGAAAGTCTGCCAGGTTCCTGGGGACCCTATAATGAGTACATAAGAGGGACTGGCCCCCCATTCCCAGCATGCACTCTGATGTCGCCGGCAGCCAGAGTATACTTTCCAGGTTCAATAGGGGCCTACTTCTGTCTGCTTGCACGTAGAGAGGCACAGATTCCTAAAAGAGGGAGCACACGCTATCCAGCCTGGGAAAATTTTCTTCCCATAGCAAAAGCAGTTCTGGCACAGAAGCCCTCCTCTCCTACCCCCTCAATACAAGAAGCAAAAATTGCAGGCACTGTTTTCCATGATTTCTAAGAACATATGGAAATGTGGCTGAAGGGCCAGGATGGGTAGGGGTCGGGAGGAAAGGGGACTGAACAGGGACTGGGAAATGCAGCCTGTTGTGCCGAAAGACGAGTTACAATGCACCTGATGAATAAAACAAGCTGCACCACATACAGAAAAGATGAGAGCGGCCCACCTGTGTCTGTTGAGGGATATTTACAAAGCTTGGATCCCGTGGTCCAACACTGACGAATCGGTTTGCGGGGGAGGTGCTGGGTGTCGAGTAGGCTGTGAAGGGAAGGGACACATGCGTTCAGGAAGCAGCACGAGATTGCACACAGAAACAACACCAAAACACACAGTCTCCGAGCCTACGCGGCTGATTAACAAGGAAATGTGCAAACACTGTAGCTAGCAGAAGGATCTGGCTAGCAAGGGCATTTTAGACAGTCAAAAAGGGAAGGAGTGTTGGCTTCCAAAGACTGTTGGAATAAAACGATGTCAAATTGGTGCTCAGATGAGCTCTTTTCTCCTTCCATCATACAAATTAGAACATGCAGGACATTTGTAAAGTATACTTTCTGAGTTAAACACGAGCTCTGGGGTCAGAAAGAGATATCCTAGTCTTTAAAAGCACAGGAGAAAGAAATTAGGTAGAAAGGGGAGGAAAGTAGTTCATTTTACAACCTTACTTTTCACACTATTACCCTCCTAAAGATCATGAAATGTTCCTGTGCCTCTATCTCTAAATATGGAAGAGGAGTCTTTATAGAAGGGACTGGGTTCTCCAGAAAAGTGGTGGAAAGCCATTTAGAGCACGCTGTCTTCACAGGCTCAGTGGGGCGTCTAGAATTTTATGATGCACAAAATGCTCTTAGAGTACTAACATTTGTAGTCTTCCCACCCTAGAACCCTTCTGTTCAGGTACAAACCATCAAGATCCCGTGTAAACCTAGAACCTCAGGTACCACACTTCAGCCAACTATCCTTTTCACAGTACATGAACGTTTTGTTGTTGGTTTTTATACTCATATTTAAGAGCTTCACTATAGTTTAGAGAGAAAAAATTCTGTGGTTCTGGTGTTTCATATATCCAAATGAACATTTTGTTTTCTGGTGTCCTTCAATTCACTTCTTTACCACAAACTCCAAGGATTTATTCACATTCTTTCTTTACTAAAATTTTTAGATAGACTATTACTTAATTTCAAATTTCTTAACAATACTTGTAAAAGGCATAAGTTTTCTGGACTAACACGAGACACGCACCATCTAAAAGATGAAAAGGATTTGCATTTCTTAAAAAACACAGATAATTGAGGGAATAATACCAAATTCATTTGCCAGATTTTTTCCCCCTTGTTGACATCATCTGCTTCTCTTCCTTTGATTTTCTGTTTCACAGAAAACTGCTCAGACTTCTTGTTTCCCTTGTTAAGCACATCTAGACATAAAATTTCCACCAATCTAGGCCAAGTCCTATTGGTCATTAGAGCTAAGTCACCCACGCAGAGCTGTGATGGTCACGTGGGTATGGTTGTGTTAAATCAGCATTGAACAGAGGAGGAACATAAGGTTCCCCTGATGTCTATTATTAAGAAACTTTTTGTTGTTGTAGTATTTGTTTTAGAAGAATTCGTCCAATAACAGCTTTATATGAAGTGATCTAAACGTATGGTACACTGTACTGTCTAGCAACGTGAATCTACTGATTTCTTCCCTAGCCTATCCTATGTCAGATTAACCTGAACAGATTTGAGAAATACCTCTGCATTTAGCCATTCTGTATGTGCCTCTCACTCACTGGTATGGGGGAAATTTGCTTTTTTAAAAAGCTCAGTAAAATACTCTTTATTAATTGTTTCATTCAGCCTATTGCTCTACTTTGATATGCTTTCAGAAGTCTCAACAGAAAGTTATGTATTGAAAATGATGTACTATAATTAGCTGGCAGTGAATTTACCTGCTTCTAGGGCCCAAAGAGGATGTGGGAGAGATAAGGAGGAAGCTAGTAGATAAAACAACCTGTTAGCCGTTAGGAGGAAAAAAAGTGTTTTTTCACATGTGAATAGGTAGGTAGGTTGAGAAGGAACAAAAAGGCATGAAGAGTAAGCTGAGGTTCTAAGACTAAATGACTGATGACAGATGCTGAACCACGAGGCCTTGGTTTGATGGTCCTAACGGAGCAGTGTGTGCATGTCAGCTCTGGTCACTGCAGACACACAGCAGGATTTCCTATGACGTTTTTACCATACTGGTGACGTCAGAAACATGCATGCTGATTGATCCTAGGATACATGGTACTTTTTTTTCTTTTTCTTTTTGGTGTGTGAATATAGTTCTTCGTTGACCATACATAGCACTAAATCTGGAAAAGTGTGTATTACATCCCATTCTCTATCCTGCCTTTTTTTTTTTTTTTTTTTTTTTTGCGGTACGCGGGCCTCTCACTGTTGTGGCCTCTCCCGTTGCGGAGCACAAGCTCCGGACGCGCAGGCTCAGCGGCCGTGGCTCAGGGGCCCAGCCGATCCGCAGCATGTGGGATGCCCCCGGACCGGGACACAAACCCGCGTCGCCTGCATTAGCAGGTGGACTCTCAACCACTGCGCCACCAGGGAAGCCCTGCCATTTTGAAAGTAGGGTTAGCATCCAAATAATTGAGCCACTCAAAATTACCATGAGGCTAACAATTGGCTATTGTCCCTTCTTCAATCATGAGACAAAACATCCCAGAAGGCCTTTAATGCTCTCACAAGCTATTAAAACTTCTCCAAACTTTATTTTGGTTTTTAAAAAAGAGAGCAATGCTGAGAGAGGTGGTAATGTGTTTGCCTTTTTAAGAAAAGGATATTACAACTACAAAAATCTGAGAGTCTCTGAGTTCCATCGAATGGAACAAAAAGTGCCCAGGGAAATTTATTCTATAGAAAGTTGATTCTGGGAAAAATCAAGGACACAGGAAAAACAAGGGAAGGAAGAAAGTCTGACTCATCTGCCATTATTGTAGCTAAAATAGGCAGTGTTCACCTATAACAGGATGTAGTTCCAGAGATGATATGACATAAGTTGAATTTGATTTTCCTAAAGAAACAGTGGAATGAGGGAGTTATCCTGTTCAACAAAAGCCTCAGTTGAAACTTTTTATTAAAACAACCACATATACCATGGTGAATCAATTACACATGCCCAGTTAAGAGCTTTCAACATGAATATAAAATCAAGTAAAGGGGGAGATGTGGTAATGAATTATATACAACTGTGTTTACTATGCTATTATATCACACTCATTATCTTTCTTAATTATAATTTTTGCCTATTTACAGCAGCAATAATCAAATGCTGATGGAGGAGCTTCAGGACATCATGAAATCCAGAAAATAATTTTCTAGGAAGATTACTGTAGGCATTTTTGAGAATTCTGGAGGGAAGATTCAAGGGCATTTTATGATTTTCTGATAAAGTCAACAGGGAAATCAATTTGCTTATATAACCTCATTGTAAAAGTCCTCATGGCAAACATGACTATTAGAAATCAAATTATGATTGCTTGCCTGTTTCTGAAAAAGAAAGTGTTTGCTTTTTTTTAGCAGCCATTTTACCTACATAAGCAGTATCACCATGGACCATTTTCTTAACATTTTGAAAAAACATTCCTATAAGAAGCTTCCACCAGCTCTTATTTGGGCTAATCTGATCGTACTTTTTCTCTTTCTAACATATTTCTTCAGATTACCCAAGACTCTTAGCCTTAGCCCCAGGGGTAAGTACCAAAATCCCAAATCAGAATTTGATCCCATATCCTTCTGTGTTGCCCACTTACCATAGGCACTGCTAATTCTATAATCCTTCACTTAGGCAGTACAAGTTGGGCCTCCGGATGATCAACTGGAAAAACGGTTCATGAACAGTTCTTTCTTTATATGCAGTCGGGCCTCTGCGGATGCTGGAATCTATCTCTAGGGAGCTTGTGGGATGGGCAGGGAGAGTGGCAGAGATCACCCATTAGCCCTGCTCTTTACAACCCTGCAGGTGTTCCCTGGGAGAACTGCCTCTATGTCCCCAGAAATGGATGTAACTGACTGCCTGCAAGCCAAAGAGAATTCCAACTTTTGTTGTTCCCAGGTTGTCTGGTTTTTTGTTTGTTTGTTTGTCTTGTGTTGTTTTCCTGAATAAGAAGAAATAAGGGATGTGTCTGGATAGAGGAATCACGGCATTTCTAGATGAATCAGTTTTGAGTCTGTAACAGCCTTCACCCAACAATCATACCTGACCATGGTGCTAAGAAAGTGGTCAAATTGTTTTGAGTAAAAGATGCTTGGAGTCTTCCTGTTTGGGGGAAAAAATATGACTGAAAAACAAGATATTAAGATATTAAAATATTTGTATCAATGTCAGTTGATGTATCTTAAAGATAAAAACGATATCAATAAAACTACTCAAGTCTGACAAACTAGAAAATGTGAGTGCATCAGCTTGTTTTGAAAGTAGGCAGCCAGATTCAAGATCTAGTTCAAATTTAGCGACCCCTGAAATGCGTGTCATCACTGAAAAACAGAAGAGCGAGAAAATTTAGATAGATTTCTGTGTAGAGCTTGGGTGTGAAAGGAGAGCTGACCTTTGGACGAAGCCCCCTCCTGTGTCCACAGAGAGGCCACCAGGAGGTTGAGTGGCCAGGTGGCCTGGGGCTGAACGGCCTGAGGATATTGATGGCCAGCTCCTCTGCTGGGGAGGGGGAGGGGGGATGACCTGGTGAGGCACCTTGGCAGGAAAGACAATGTAAGACAGCTAGTGAGCTTTGACATTCTTTGTGTGTGTGTGTGTGTGTGTGTGTGTGTGTGTGTATGTGTCAGATATTTGTCTTTTTTCTTTTTTTTAGTATATGTGCTGCCGAAGCGAGCACAGACATTTGTCTTTTTAAAAAAAACTTTATTGAAATATAGTTGACTTATAATGTTGTGTTTCAAGTTTACAGCAATGTGATTCAGTTATTATATATATATATATATATATATATATGTACGTGCCTATTCTTTTAAAGATACATTTCCATTATAGGTTATTACAAGTTATTGAGTACAATTCCCTGTGCTATGCAGTAGGTCCTTCTTAGTTCTGACATTCTGAATTTACTTCCAGACACAGGAAGCAACAAAGTTCCCCAAACCCTGGCACAAAGTTTGAAGAGAAGTTTGTGATCTGTTTCATCAGAGATTCCAACTACGTAAAAGGAGGGAATACCAATTCTTCATTCCCTTAAACTCTACCAAGCCTAACCGCTGTGATGCATCAAGGAAAGATAGTTTAATATATTCATATCCTCTCCCTCTCTCTCTTTCTCTTTCTCTGTCTCTGTCTCTCTCTCGTGTGAACACTGCCTCTGTGCCAGGCTCTATGCTAAGTTTTATGGGAACTTATCTTAAAAAGATAAGCCAGACACACGGCTATC
Source organism: Neophocaena asiaeorientalis asiaeorientalis (assembly GCF_003031525.2). Lineage (NCBI taxonomy): Eukaryota > Metazoa > Chordata > Mammalia > Artiodactyla > Phocoenidae > Neophocaena > Neophocaena asiaeorientalis. The sequence continues at coordinate 1,396,983 of NW_020172732.1, read as the reverse complement.
CATGAAATGTTAGAGTCTAGTGGGGAGAGATGAGTACAGAAAGTGAAAATATGAGTGCCTAAAAGTAATATAAATAAAAATCTTTAGGGTGTTAAAGGACAGAAAAGTGACACCTGGCAGGGGAACAGGAAAAGCTTTGTAGAGGAGATGGAGATGGCTGTGATGACGGGCTGTAAAAGATGTGTTGGTTGACAAGTTCAGATGGACTGGGGATCACAGAGGAAGCTGCATGAGCAAAGAAACAGAGTTGGGTAATGGGGATGTCAATCGCCGAGGGAAAGGAGAAAAGACGGGACGTTGTGAGTATCTCTGCCATAAGGTCAGGGAAGATAAAAATTTAAGGATCAGAGACTTGAACGTTTGAAAATGGAGGAGAAAAAGTCTATTGAATTTTTCCTTCAAGAGGAAGAAATAATTTATAAAATTATCAAAGATAGCAGATTTCCATTCTAAACACCATTAAAACCATTAGGCATCCTAACACTTTAAACCTTTCCCCTCCTGTCTCAAAATCAGTATACACTTCACATGTTCCCTTGTGTTCAGAAACTCAGACATATTCACATGTACAGATATCCCTTTAAAAATGCTAGTCAAAAATTCAATTTCATTCAGCTAGACTTACTGCCTGCCCAGGAATGTGCTGGTTACTGGACAGAAGCCATCCAAACAAGTTTAGGAATGCAGACTTGAACACATCACTGTGTCTTCAGACTGCAATTTTCTAAATGTTTATCAGTGACACCTGACGGTGCACGAGAACGCATTCAGTTGCAAACTGAAGCAGTGAGATGACTAAATACCTGATGGAAATAGTTTCTGCAATCTTAACTGCACTATCACATGTTACTAGTTTTTTTAAAAAAGCCCTGTGAGAAGACTTTCATTTCTAGAAAAAAATGTGGAAACTATTAGAAAATAGATTGGCTAATTTCTAAATGAAGTCCATTACAATTGAACTCATTTGGGAACTTGAACAGCACTATTTCTTGCCAGGTCACAGAAGAAATGCTGGAGGATACTGGAGTTTTTTTCCTTCGAAGAAATCTATGAGTATCGACAAGTTTACAGGTCCTGGGTTAGCACTATTAATGTAATTATACAGCCAAGGAAACACAGCCTTTGTTGACACATGAATCCCCAGTATTCAGAGGTTTAGAAATTCCCACGTGAATGAATGGATATTGTAGTTTTCATCCAGATGTTTGGAATCTAGAAGATAACCACACTGAATTTCCATTACTTTGATCACATCTGTGCAGTCAGTTACCTCATTCTATTATCTCGGCAGATCTTTTGTCTCTACAAACAAGCTACCAACAACACAAAAAGACACAGCCCTCAGGGCATGAAATTAAAGCCTACTTATCGCTAGTAAATTATTACAGAATAACATACCCACAAGCCTTCTTCCTGAAAAGCTAATGAATTCGAACTTTAATATATTAGCATTACTTAACATGTATGGTAACAATTTGCATGAAATGTTTAATGTGCCAATAGTTCTCAAAAAATCATGAAAAGAATCAATTTAAGCAGACGGCTTTGCTCTGCTGGTCTCTGTACTTGTATTAGGGATCTTCATAGGGGGCAGGGGCTCAAGTGACATCATGATTTGGGGTAAAACGTACAGAAGGGAAGGTATAAGACAATTCATGTGTGCACACAGAGAGAAGGGGATCAGAGCCACTTGTAAACTGGAGGTGCTTTGACATTATGTTACCAAAATCTGTGTGATAAAGAGGTACTTTACAATGAGTGTTTCCTGTAAACAACCTATTTATACTGCCTATAATATTCTTTTCCGTAATGACTTAAAGGATAGGAATACAGCCTTGTTTCAGTTCATTTAAATTTATTTCTAATAACTAATCCACATTCTATGTCATGTATTTTTACGTGTATGCCCGCGTGTTGTGCAACTGATAGAACATACTTATTGATCAGAAGCAACCACATAGATGGGTAGGCACAGGTGAAAGTAATATTAAAGAGTCACAGGGAATAAACCCTGGATTCAGCTGGGGTTTACTAAAAAAAGAAACGTAAATCAATAGATTAGATCCCTCCCTCTTGAAAGGCTTCTGCAGCCTCTCCAAAGGCAGTGTAACTTTGGAAAAACACTTCTGGGACTATATCCTCAATAAATACTTAAAAGTACGTATAAAGATTTATGCTCCAAGATGTTCATTACAGCATTACTTATAAGTGCAACAAACTGGAACCAACTGATGGAATATTGCAGCCATTAAAAATGTTTTAAAATAATAATGACACATGTTTATAATATGAAATAAAATTAGTTTACAAAACTGTATATATGTGTATATATATGTACGCACACACACACATATGATCAATTATGTTTAAAATATGCACAGAAAGTGATTATCTCTAAAGACTGGGATTATGAGTGATTTAGAAACACCTTCCAGTAATTCTTAATCTTAAATAAAATAAAGACAAACAGAACCTGAAAGCCCCAAATAATATTTTTATTTTTACAGCAGTGCAAGGTAGTTAATAGAAAATGAATTTTAGAATCAGAAAATCCTGGATTGAATCCATTCAGTCTCTTACTAGAAATGTGACCTTGGCAAGCCAGTTAACCTCTCTGAGTGTCTCTATATAAAAAGTTCAGCATAGTAAATATTATTTACTCTAATACTCCCAGCTCTTTAAGGCTTCACCCACTCTGTGAATGTCTAATAGGTGACCCTCTCCACAGGAGCAATCCAGAGAGCGATCCCTAAGCAGAGGCTTAGCCAACAAGATGGGAAATCTCCAGAATCCCACTGTACTTTATATTAAAACAGTTGAAGAAAACTGCTAAACTCATCTAATCAGGGACTACTGATTCCAAAATCTGATTAAGGGCATTACACCCTGAGATATCTGCCTTCCACCAATTAAAAAAATAATACTCAAACCTCTCAAGGGTTAATGTTATATCAGACTCAAATATAATTTGTAAGGGTGTAAGATGGCACAACTTTTCGGAAAAGCAATTTGGAAACGTGTATCAAGAGGAATATTCATACTGTTTGCACTAGTAATTCCAATTCTAGAAATCTAGCCCAATAAAATTATTCAAGTTGGGGACAAAAATATATGTTAGACAATATGCTGGAGCATATTCCACAGGTTGGAACAAAAGTTAATGGTCTATGGTAGGAGAATAAGTAAAAATATTTAAAATCACATTTCCTAGCTTTTTATTTTTTTATGAAGAAAAGGTGTAAAATACTCGTTAAGAAAATAACATACAAAATATTATATTAAGTAGGTCACAATCATATACACATAGACATGCACCGAAAAAATGGGGGAAAACCAGACCAAAACGTTAATAGTAGTTGGTTATAGGAGAATATGATTTTTAAAATCCTTTTCTGTATTTTTCAAGTTTCCTACATTGCCACTGTTATCTTTATGAAGAAAATCTTAAAACTCATCTGTCATTTTTGTCATCTGAAAAAGTAAAAAACTGAGGCAAAAATAAGACCTGAATGGGTTATGATAACCTAAATGAATGTAATCATCTATTGTCTGCTCTCTTTTGTAACTCACTCTTTCTTTACAAAGTTCATTTCTTCTCTCTTTCTTCCTGCTCTCATTCCTGTTTTTCATCCAATTCAGTGTACCCAAGAGTTTTTATTGGAATAATTTACAAGTTCTTTGGGACTTCCCTGGCGGTCCACTGGTTGAGACTCCCCGCTTCCAGTGCAGGGGGCACAGGTGTGATCCCTGGTTGGGGAACTAAGATCCTACATGCCACGCAGTGAGGCCAAATAAGAAAAAAAAGTTCTTTATGGCGTGTCTTAGGATTTTCAGAGGAAAGGTGTATGATATTATATCTTGAAACACAGTAAGTGTCCTGGTAGAGTAGAAAGCACGGGGCTTTAGAGTCCAACAGACCCCGATTTGAATTCTGGTTCAGTCTCAGCTTTCTCTTTTTAAAAAGAGGGCTAATGAGTCCAATTCTGCGGATTAAAATAACAATCAAGTGCAACTAAGGTAACTCATATGAAAATACCTATCGAAGTCCCTGATTTCCAACAATTATTTTTCTTTTTCCTTTTCAAATTTAGACATTAAAAACTTGGGTTGTACAAAAAGTAGAAGTACTCTGCAAAAAGTATTTATGAAAAATTATGACTTAAGATAGCATGTGTGCATCTGTATCCAATGGGTTCCTAAAGCGGAACTTGTGACCAAATAATAGCTACTGAGAGTGAAAATGCCAACTTTGTACTCAAGTCCATGTTCTCTGTGAGGGAAAAAGAATAGTATTCTTTACCAGAAAGAGCACATATTTTTGCTATCACACCCGAAGTTCAGGTTAGGGCAACTAAAAACTAGATGTATAAAATTTGCCAAGGATTTTATGGACCACCCCCCTTCCCTGCCTCCACTGTGTGAGTTTTGGTCACTACAGTTAGTGGTTGGGGTATAAAGAAGAATTTTAGTTCATTGGACAAATACTTTAAAAATTAAATAAAGCATTATATTTGACATAAAAGGGGATTTAAAACTCAATAATATCTTTCATTCTCGTTGGGCAAGGCACTGAAGAACTACCCCCCAATGAACCAGTTTCCATCCTTCAACACACAGTCAAGTGTGTATATACATCCTCCACTCTATGGCAGTAGGTATTCTATACATACTTTTTCTTAGCGCTCTCTTTTGCTTATTTAATATAACTCAAAGATTATTCCATGAATTCATACAGACCTATCCTTACTTTTTCTTTTAGAAGATCTATTATTTATTTACTTCTTATTTTACTTATTTTTGGCTGCGTCGGGTCTTAGTTGCGGCACGCAGGATCTTCATTGAAGCAGGCGGTGTCTTTTGTTGCGGCGCGTGGGCTTCTCTCTAGCTGTGGCGTGCTGGTTTTCTCTCTCTAGTCGTGGCACACAGGCTCCAGGGCGTGTGGGCTCTTTAGTTTGCGGCACGTGGGCTCTCTAGTTGAGATGCGGGAGCTCAGTAGTTGTGGCGCAAGGGCTTAGTTGCCCCACGGCATGTGGGATCTTAGTTCCCTGACCAGGGATCGAACCGCGTCCCCTGCATTGTAAGGCGGATTCTTTACCACTGGACCACCAGGGAAGTCCCCCTACCCTTATTTTTAAAGGGTTTCTAATGTATATCATATTGGTGGATATGACTGGTGTTATCAATCTTTTATTATAATCACTGTTGCAATGAACACTTGATGTATATCTTTGCTCACATGTCCAACACAATGCATGGCTTACATTTAAAATTTATACACACACACACACACACACACATATATATATAAATATATATAAAATGAAATTGTCCTCTGAAGAGGTTGAACCAATTTACAGTCCTCTAACAGTATAGGAGTGTGCCTGTTTCCCACACACTTACCAAGATTGTGTCAAGATCCTTTTTGATCCTTGCTAATCTGATAGGTAAAAATACCATTCGAGTTTTAATTTGTATTGCTTTTATGCTACATGAATGAGACATCTTTCAAATGTTTTCCATTTCTCTATGTTTATATCATTTTGTTGTCTTTCTGTTGGATTGTTGGTCTCTCTTACTGACTTTAAAAAACTATTTAGAGGGGGGACCTTGAAGATGGCGGAAGAGTAAGATGCGGAGATCACCTTTCTCTCCACAGATAAACCAGAAATACATCTACACGTGGAACAACTCCTACAGAACACCTACTGAATGCCGGCAGAAGACCTCACACCTCCCAAAAGCCTCAGAAACAGCGGATTAAAGCTCCACAATCAACTTGATGTACCCTGCATCTGTGGAATACCTGAATAGACAACGAGTCATCCCAAATTGAGGAGCCGTGTGGATGAAAGGCTCTTGGTGCTCCAGCCAGGAGTCAGGGCTCTGCCTCTGAGGTAGGAGAGCCAACTTCCGAACACTGGTCAACAAGAGACCTCCCAGCTCCACATAATATCAAATGGTGAAAATCTCCCAGAGATCTCCATCTTAACACCAGCACCCAGCTTCACTTAATGACCAGCAAGCTACAGTGGTGGATAACCTATGCCAAACAACTAGCAAAACAGGAACACAACCCCACCCATTAGCAGAGAAGCTGTGTAACATCATAATAAGGCCACAGACACCCCAAAGCACACCACCAGATGTGAACCTGCCCACTAGAGAGACAAGATCCAGTCTCATCCACCACAACGCAGGCACTAGTCCCCTCCACCAGGAAGCCTACACAACCTCTCTTGCACTGCTGGTGGGAATGTGAATTGGTTCAGCCACTATGGAGAACAGTATGGAGGTTCCTTAAAAAACTACAAATAGAATTACCATATGACCCAGCAATCCCACTACTGGGCATATACCCTGAGAAAACCAAAATTCAAAAAGAGTCATGCACCAAAATGTTCACTGCATCTCTATTTACAATAGCCTGGAGATGGAAACAACCTAAGTGTCCATCATCGGATGAATGGATAAAGAAGATGTGGCACATATATACAATGGAATATTACTCAGCCATAAAAAGAAACGAAATTGAGCTATTTGTAATGAGGTGGATAGACCTAGAGTCTGTCATACAGAGTGAAATAAGTCAGAAAGAAAAAGACAAATACCGTATGCTAACACATATATATGGAATTTAAGAAAAAAAAATTGTTATGAAGAACCTAGGGGTAAGACGGGAATAAAGTCGCAGACCTACTGGAGAACAGACTTGAGGATATGGGGGGGGGCAGGGTAAGCTGTGACAGGGTGAGAGAGAGTCATGGACATATACACACTAACAAACGTAAGGTAGATAGCTAGTGGGAAGCAGCCGCATGGCACAGGGATATTGGCTCGGTGCTTTGTGACAACCTGGAGGGGTGGGGTAGGGGGAGTCGGAGGGAGGGAGATGCAAGAGGGAAGAGATATGGGAACATATGTATATGTATAACTGATTCACTTTGTTATAAAGCAGAAACTAACACACCATTGTAAAGCAATTATACCCCAATAAAGATGTTAAAGAAAACCCAACTATTTATATATTACATAATTTAGCCCTCTGCCACAGGTGTTGCAAATATTTTTCCCACTTTATCATTGTCTTTTGACTTTGTCTATGGTGTTTTTTTCCAATGTATACATTTTTAATACTTTTAGAGTAAAACTTATCAGTTTTCTTTTCATGGATTCTGTTTTTTTTGTATTATTTGAAAGGCCTTTCTCACTGCAATATTCCACAAAAAGTTTCTCCTATTTTTTTCTTGGTATTTTAAGGCTTAATATTTCTATGTTATATTTTTTGCACCACCTGGAATTTATTTTGGTGTAAGGAATTTTATTTTTTCTGGACAGCTACTCAGTCATCCCAATATACTTTACTGAATAATCCCTTTCCCTCTTCCAATAAGAAATGTCACTATTATCATATACTAAAGTACTGTAGTTATGTAGGTCTCTTTCTAATTCAGAAGAATATAAAAAATTAAAATATAATGGCGATAGTAGCAGTACTGACAGAAGAATAAAAATCAATGTGGAAATAGAGAGATCAAAGTAAAATAAGTTCCCTGGCACTAAGTGACATCAGACAACAACTTAAGAGTAGATAAGAAAGTGTAGATAAGAAAGAGTAGGGAGTTCTTTAGAATTGTTCTGTATCCTGTCTGGTGTTGGCTGGAAGAATCTATTATGTTATAAAACTCATAGAAGTGTACACTAAAGAGTGAATTTCACTGAATGTAAATTTTTTTAAAAAATTTAAAGACTAAAGGAATAGTGCAGGCATCAGTAATGAAAAACTGTTTTTGTGAAAGAAAGCCGCTAACTTTTTTTTTTTTTTTTTTTTTTT
>NW_020172732.1:1330794-1388559 GCF_003031525.2 Neophocaena asiaeorientalis asiaeorientalis | reverse complement strand
CCCCCCCCCCCTTTTTTTTTTTTTTTTATTCTTTCTTGTCCTTATCGACTGGCTCTTCTCTGAAAGAGGAAATACAGTCCTTAGTCATTTAAAAATTGTGTAAATATGACATATCATTCACTGATTTGCTCTAAATTCAATTACTGATTAAAATTGTGTGTTTTACACATAAAAACGTATTGGTGAAAAAGAGAGCTGTCATTATTTGGGTGAAAACTCAGAAAGTAATTCTCCTAAGCATTCAGCAACAGTTCAAGCTCTGGAGAGCAGTGGGGAATAAAGAAAATCTGCCTTTAGCTATAGCTCCTGTTTGTCTACCTTTTTTGCTATTTTTGTCCTATCTCCCTCCAGATCTTCTACTCTCTTCCTTTCCCTGCTAACAAAAGTTACTCTCAGCAACAGAAACCAATCCACACCCAAGTATAAATGACCACTAATATCTTCCTCTGTACTATTCCCACAGGGTCTTCACTGCAAACATGGAAACTTTGGGTCCGGATGCTCTGGCCAAGTGCATGAACTACAGGTTCAAAGTGGCTGGGTGTGAGTCATGATGCTGCTACCCTTGGCTGAGCGACCCTGAGAAAGTTACCTATATCTTCGTGCCTTGTCTTTCTCAGTTAGGGTATTTACTTTTTACAGTACGTACTTCATAGCACTAACGTGAGGATTAAAACAAGATAATACATAAAAAACATTTTTTAAAGTGCTTGACACATTAATAAAAGCTCAATGGTTTGTTGTGTTATTAATTTCAGATGAGAGCAGACAGTTGTGGCTGCTCGGTAACCAAAACTCAAGTCCCATTGCTTTGTAATTTGGCTGCAGTAGGAGCTAGTACCAAGCTACCCTGGGATTATATAATCTTGGGAAAGTAACCTCCACTCTCGAATCTCAGTTTCCTTGTCTATAAAATCCTGACCTCATAGGAGTCTTAGGAAGACGGAACGAGATAACATACATGTGTAAAGGGCTTTGCTAACCAAAAAGCATTGAACATATGTTAATTATTACACTAGGAAATTTCAATCCCCGTCAGATTATTATCTTTCTGGTTAACAGGTTCAAACTCATTCATATAATGAATATTTACAAGATTCATCAGAGATATAAAAATAAAAAAGGGAACTTGTTATTACATGCTTCTAATTTAACAGAATTCTAGTTTTAAAAAATCACAAGTTCATGGCTAAGAAGGCATGGAGAAAATTGTTTCTAAGTCTTTTATGCATTTTTAAATTGAGTTTTTGTGTTCGTAATTAATTTAAAAAAGGAAAATATGCATGTTTTATCTTCCATCATAATTCAAAAGTGTTTCTTTCTTTTCATTATAATTCTAGGCTATGATGCCAATCTTCAGTTTCTTTTCTGGAAAAGCCCATTTTTATAGTATGTTCTTGGTGCCAACCTATTATAAAAAAATTGAATCTTACAATGCAATTAAGAAAATGAATAGTGGATTTTGAATTATCATACCACAAACAGACCCAAATGTAATGAGAGATTTCTCCTACTCTGGAGCTGTTGTCCTCAGGACTCTCAGGAATACCCACTTGTTTTATTACATGTTTGCAAAGGAGTCCCTCCGCAATTAATGAGATGGTACATGTGGGAAAACTGAGTACACTGCAAAGAACTGCAGTAGGTAGGATGTTATTATAATTGGTCTCACCAGTAAGATACCTAATAGGCATCTCCAAATATAACTTGGTCAAACCAAACTTCTGATCCCCACCCCTTGCCCAGAACTGCTCTTCCTGCAATTTTTCCCGTCTCAGTTTATGGCAACTCCATCCTTCCAACTGCTCAGGTCAAAAACCTAGGAGTCACTGCTGTTTCTCTAGTGTTTTTTTTTTTCTTCTCAACCCACAACTAATGTGTCAGTAAATCCTATCAGCTTTACCTTTCAAATATTTCTCACCACCCCTACTGCCCGGATGCTGGTACAGGTCATTAGCAACTCTTGCTTGCATTATTGCAATGGTGTGCCACCTCCCCTCCCCGTGTTAGTTTTCTCCATTGTACTTACTGGTCCCTAAATTAGTAGTTTACTTATTCTTTAATTATTGTTTGTCCCCTCCCTCTAGCTAAGCTCTACAAGAGAAGGGGATTGTCTGCTTTGTTCACTTTTGGATCCCTTGCACCTAGAATAGTGGCTGGCATGTAGAAGACACTCATCATATGTACTGATTTTTTTAAAAAGCCTCTTAACTGGTCTTCCTGCTTTAATTCTTGCCCCCTGAAACCTATTTTCAACAAAGTCTTCAAACAGTTTCTATTAAAACCTAGGTAGGGGGCTTCCCTGGTGGCGCAGTGGTTGAGAGTCAGCCTGCCGATGCAGGGGACACGGGTCCGTGCCCCGGTCCGGGAAGATCCCACATGCCGCGGAGCGGCTGGGCCCGTGAGCCATGGCCGCTGAGCCTGCGCGCCCGGAGCCTGTGCTCCGCAATGGGAGAGGCCACAACAGTGAGAGGCCCGCGTTCCGCAAAAAGAAAAATAAAACAAACAAAAAACCTAGGCAGTATCACTCCTCTGCTCCCCATCTCACTCAGAGAAAATGCCAAAGTCCTAACCATGGCCTATAAGAACCTCCTTCCTCCACGCCCTCTCGCCCCACCCCCCATCTCCCAGTCACATCCACATTCATCCACATTACCCCTCAAACCTGGCCTCCCCCTACTTTCACTCATTCACTCACTCTGCTCTCACCACACTGGCCCCCGGGTTGTTCCTTAAACATGTGGGCTGACTGTCTGATCCTCCTGCTTGGAAAGCTCTTCCCTCTACAGTCTCATGGCTCACCCTCTCACCTCTGTCAGACCTTTGTTCAAATCTCCCCTTCTCAGACAGGCCTTCTCCAACCATCCTATTTAAGTTGTATCCCACCCCCACTAATCCCAACCCCTCTGTGCTTCATTTTCCTACGTAGCACTTATGTATCACCACTTTACATCACTCATACCTATTATACTTATTATTTTATTTATCGCCTTGCTTCCTTCTGTAAAATGAAAGCTCCGCAAGATCAGGGATTTTTACCTCTTTCATTTCCTGCAGAATCCTAGCATCTAGAACGCTGCTGGCACACAGTGGATGGTCAATAACTATTTATTGAATGAATGAAGGAAGTGATATTCTCTCACTGGGTATCTAAACCCAGTTAATCAGCGGGAATGGAACCCATCCATTGTGAATTACTCTTACCAGTTATCCTTTCTATTTGTCAAGGTATCCTAAAGAGATCAGGCATAGTATATCAATCTTTCTCCAAAGGAATCAACAGTATGAATGTCCTCCTTGAGAGACAGCAGAACTTTTATTTTCACCCTTGCTACTCTGTTTTTTAAGGCACTGGTAAAGATTTTTCCCATTAAAATATATTTATTTTATAGGCAAACATGTCCCTCCCCAAATCTGCCTTACCCTGTTTTCCTGGCCACAGCTGCAAAGTTGCATATTGGTGCCAGAGGCAACTGATTAGTTTAAAAGTATATGTTCTGCTTTAGGCTGGTATCCATTTGTACTTCATTATAGGAGTATATTAAAAATGATGTCTTGGACTTTTAACTGTCTATAGCACAGCACATCTGTCACCCCAGTTCATCCTGACAATCTACCTATGAGAGTGTGTACAGCAAAGTATTATTCCAACAGACACGGGAGTCCAGGCCCAGAAAAGCTGGTAATATAGGTGATCCTGGGTATGATTTCCTACTTTTATTTTTTAAATCTTTTTTTATTGCAAGTCATCTTAAACCCCTCAATAGGAAAGGCTGTCCTAGGTTATACGGTTAGTGTTTTTGAAAAAGCCTCAGTTTCAGACATACTGTTGGGATACTGAACATCTGTACTTAATACTCTGTTGTGATGTTTCTCCTCGCTAAAGTTGAGCTCTAATAAACTGACAAAGATAACCAGGATCCAACCATCCTGTGGTTTTAATTTCTAAGAAAGCACAGAATTTATGAAATGATACTTTTGCTCTAAATTTTTATCCAGTGGTAATCCAATTTTAGACACCCCCTCCTTCCACCCACAAGCTGGTTTCTGAAGAGAAGTTCTACCTTCTCTCTCAGACTTAAAACACCAGAATGATATTCCTATTAAACAGCTTAGAAGTCACTCACTCCAAAAAAATCTTACCTGAGGCTCCGCATCTGGACCCAAATCCCTCCCAAGTCTCTCGTGGCACCTATGTGCACCTCTGTCCCAGTGTTGTCAGTGTGAGCTACCCGTTTCCCAGCTGTCTCCTGCAATAAATCCCACATTTCTTTAGAGCAGGGATGAATCATCTTTGTATGCCCAGGGGCTAACACAGTCCTTGGCACATGACGGATACTCAATATATGAAGGATGAATAAATGAATGAAAGAAGGTAGTTATCAAAGATGAATGTTAAGGAAGAGGGGCTACATCACTCTTGGTATCTTTTCCCTCCCATACACTCTTGGGCCTCTCCACTCCCTCACTTATTGTAGCGATTGGAAGTAGACACTGGACGTGACTCGTCCCACCCCTTCCTCTCCTCTTTCCCTTAGGGAGACAGGTGCTGCCAGGAAGCACAGAGCCACCTGGACCTCCATCAGCTCTACACAGGAGGGCAGCCCCCTCCCATGGGAAGGCCTGCGGTGGTCCTGCACTGCCAGCGACTGGGTGGGTTTGTGTTTCAGCATTAGGAAGCACATTTGCCTGTAGCTAAAAAATAAATTTCCTAATAGTAGAGGTTATAGTCTAGTCTTCCATCTGATTTTTTTTCTTGTATTTTATTTATCAATTAGTTCAGACATTGGGGCATGGAAGAGGATTTGTTTTCCAGGGGTTCTTAAATCTCTTCCCAATGTGGACTGGTAGGCTTTGAGATTTTTAACTTGAGAGGCTTCTCTTATGCTATAAATTACCAGTTTCCCAGAATATCACTGTCTTAATAATAAAGTAGAAGATGGTCAGGTGATAATTGCTGTGAAACAACATATGACTGTGAATTCAGCAAACCCCAGAAAAGACCAAAAAGGCTAAGATTTATGATGATAAAAACCTTTCTATGCCATCAGTGGAACATTTTGTTTTGTCTACATTCCTAGAATTCTAGGATTCAAAAAGTAAGTTTCAAATTATTATGTAAATATCAAACTTTGGGTCCCCTTTCCTGATATCCTCTTTCCAAAAATCTCTAAACACTGTGCTAATGAACATGCAATCATAACCGGATCTGCCCAGACCCCCTCCACACTTCTTCCCATCATGTTGAAAGAATGCTTGAGGCTGGGCACAAGAGGACCATGGGTATCTTTTTATACAAGGCATTAGGTCCAATCCATGGAGTGGAGTCCAGGGAAGGGACCCAAAGGTATCAACCTGATTGAGGGATTGAGTAGCTTCTACATGTCCTACAGGAATATTTTTTCATTAGCCAAGCCTAGAGGCTTCCACTAGGTAAGAGTTTTGGCAGATAATAAAGTGCTCCAATTTATTTGGTGGTAGTGCTTATCGTGGCTGATTTCACATAACTCTGCCAGCTAGGTATTATCACCCACGTTCTACAGATGAGGAAACTGGGGTTGGTAGAGAAATAGAGCTAGCAGTGTGAAAGGTGAGGGTTTGAGCCCCTATCCTTTAGACTTCAACAGCTAGCTGCCCAGGGTATTTCCACTCGTCCACAGTGCCTCAGAAAAGCCCCATCCCCATTACTGGAAAATGCACTACAGATGCATGAGACATTGATGGTGGAGGTGAGGATACGTCTACACAGAATAAAAAGAACATTAAACAAAGCTTTTTGAGGGTTCTGCCAGTGTCCTGAACACACAGAGAGAAGATGAACAGAAAAGTGGTACCCAGAGGCATGTACAGAGCACAGTTTAAGCACATGGCTGCCACTGGGTAAGTCAACATCCCCAGTGACTAGATCTAAATAGAGTTTGGAGATGATTATTTCTCTGACTCCTTTGAAGATGTTACATGAATACATAATAAGCAGGACAGGCCTATGAGCTTCTGCTTCTCAGAAGCTTCTTTTCTAAGCTGAGCTTCCAAGATGCTTAGAGCAAGCCTAGTTTGCTTCCTATGTCACTGGACACTCAAGAGTTTTCTCCTTTGTTGAAAAGTGTTGAACCACCTCTTACCAAGAGAGGTAAGCCTCCCCAAAATTGGCCCTAGACCCTCAATCTTTTTGCTATGAAACCAGAATCCATGCACAGGGCCACTCACTGCTACATGTGTTATCAAAGTGAATATGTACTAGATAGCCCAAAGCTCATCCATGCCCAAGAGAGACTCTAGACATTTGGGATTCAGTGTCACCAAAATTAAATCCAATGAACACAGTGTCACAAGAGGCTCATTTTTTCTCTTTGGCTCCTTCCGTCCTGTACTCAATACCATTATGTCCCCAGTGCTGAGAAGTCTGAATCATCCTTCACTATATCCATCCAAGTGGTTGTCCAATCCCAAAGCTTACGTCGATAAGACGTTTCTTCTTGTGCTCTCCTCCATTCAACTTCTATAACTGCTGCTCAAGTTCTTGATCTTAACACTTCTTTTGTGGTCTATGCTCATCTTTTCCTCAGTAGATTCCTTGCATTCAGCCTCACCTCCTTGAAGACCTCCTCTCCTTAGGGGCACTGTCACAGTTCCCATTCTTTCCTGTGCTTTGATCTCTCTGTAAAGCTTTAGAGAAGGTGGTCATCACACCCCTGTCAAGGTCAGGTAGTCCATCCATCACCTGGGAACTCTGCCTCCAGCTGTCACTCTTTTAGTCATTGTTTCAGGTACTAAGAAAAGCCAAATTTATGTGTTTAAGCTACTTCTATTCCCTGTCATCTTTAAAATATCAGGAGAGCTGTTCTCCCTCTAATTCATCAAGTAATGATTCCCATTATTCCAAAAGGTTTTGAAATCCTATACTGTCTGATCACATGTCCCCATACTTTTCAGAGACAAGCCAAGATTTCTTTTCTCTTTCCTTCCAGTTTCATATTCCATCTCCTCCCTCTGCCAAGCCTAGCCATGCAGCTGCCATGGCTACTGGCTCTGACCTTCTGCCAGGCTCTTATTCTTCGCGAATGTTCAACGTACACACCTTTGAATTGGTTACTCTGATCTAAACTTTTTTTCTATTTGATGGATGAGTTGCATTAACCTTGGTACCTCATCAAATGCATTTCTCTCGGATTGTAAGTTACTGGAAGGCAGGGCTCTAAGAAGCATGAGGAACTTTTTCTAATAAGAATCCATAAAAGTAGATGCTGTTTGATGATCACAAGGATAGCATTCAAAGCCACTCAAATAATAGGCAAAATTTAATACTTCATATCTTGACTTCAGCCCTTGGCATGTAGTTACACCATTTCATCCACCCAAACACCCAGTCATTTCCACACCTGATGTGGCTGGTAGCACCCTAGAGTGCTGTTTGCTCTGATCTGGTCTTGGTTCTGCAAACTCATGCTACAGCCTTCGCTGGGGATCGTGCCTTTCACTGAAGCCTATGCAGTGAGGGGCCAGGCGTAGGTGTGCATTCACGTGTGCAGAGCCTGACCGGCAACCGGCGCCGCATCTCAGCCATACTTACTTGGTGAGGTGGGGGACGCTGCACCTCCTTCCGCTGATGTGGTCGGAGGCTTTGTGTCTGGCACCGGCAGAGGCACAGGCCTGGCCATCGGTGGTGGCGGCGGCGGTGGCAACATGGGGGTGGGGAGGAATGGGTTGTGCACTTTGCCTTGGCTACTCCCGTTGGGCTGCCAGGGTGGGAACCAAACAAAACACGCACAAGAGAAAGAAGACACAGATAGAACCATTAGCCGCTTCGGAAAACAAAAGATTCCTTAGGCACCTTTGATGTAAATTACTAAGTATTCTAGCTACTTGAATTCTTCCATAAGAGCATATGGATGAAGAGCTGTGGGTTGTTCTTAAGGCATTCCACAAAAGTACAGTCTTAGGCACACATGTTCAATGCATCCTAAACTTACCTCTTGAACTACTCTGACCTTCTTTGCATCTGATTCTAGAAAATGACCTGCCAACTTTTGCTTGGTATGTTTTGATTCTGTATTAACTGTGACTTTTGTCATCATTCTCATGATTATTGAATATTGATTTAATATATAAGTGTTTTATAGATTGTGGAATTATTCCATCACGTCTATTTATACAGATATAACAAAGTTTCCTAAATATGCAATTGAGATTAAAAAAATATTTTATTTTCACTCTTCAAAGTTGATATTATATAACATTTAATAAATATGTTAAGTGAACATAAAAAATTTCTTTCACATATTGTATAACATCAGGCACAGAAACTTTAGAATTCAGCTGTCAAAATTCTGCTAAGGAAAAATATCACTTCTAATTTTGATTTAAATTATATAAGCATA
Organism: Neophocaena asiaeorientalis asiaeorientalis; assembly: GCF_003031525.2. Taxonomy (NCBI): domain Eukaryota; kingdom Metazoa; phylum Chordata; class Mammalia; order Artiodactyla; family Phocoenidae; genus Neophocaena; species Neophocaena asiaeorientalis. Next base: position 1,380,181 of record NW_020172732.1, on the reverse strand, counting down.
TGCCTTAAGAGTCATATTTATCTGGCTGCCTGATGTTAGAACAACCAAGTAACAGCTCTTTAACAAAAGAAAAGTTTCCTTCTGAAGAAAGCAATAAAATCCATTTATTTTTGAGTTTTTCGAAACAGTCCTGTGAAGGACCTGCCTTGAATCCTATAAAATTTTGATCAAAATGCAAAACTGGTCATTTGATAGTTATATGGGATGATGTCAGGACTACTAAAAAAGAGTTAGAAATTTTAAAAGTCAGATGCTTGATGCTGGTGATCACTTCAGTTTTCCATGGCTTCCCAAGTGGCCTTTCTGCCTCTGGTCTTCAGTGACACTATTCAACCAACGATAACAGCTCCTATTTAGGCTCTAGTCCTGAATCAAAATTCAGTTGCTGGCCCAGGCTTTTAAGTTTAAGCTTAGTAATTCTGCAGAGGAAGTATCACTGCCTCATCAACATTCACTTATATATTTAGTATTGTTCCTCAAAGACAATCTCATCTGACAGTCAGAATGTTGTGCTTTCTTGCCAGCAAACTTGCCTGTGTGTCATCTCTGAGTGGGCTAAAAGTCCATAAGTGAATGCTTTAGAATAAGCCAAGCAAATGAATACACAAGCAAAAAGAAAAAAGGGTCCATATTGATTTGTTGTCTAGACAGAAATGTATCTGCTAACACATCACCAGACATTAGTCAAAGCTGCCTGTTCTATCTCAGATATGCAGAATCAGGTATTTCTTCGAGGGGAGAAAATCGGTGATAGGGTCGTGTGATATAATATTCTAAATTAGGCAGTAATAATTATGGCCCATCTGTGGCTTCATTACAGTTATTAGGAGAAAAGGAAAATCACATTTGGCTTTATGCTGGTCATTATTTCCAATTCATTGTTATTATTATTGGCCTTGGGATATAGCTATCCATTGCAAACATTTGGTTCTATGTTTGAAATAAAATTTGTGATTTTAAAAAATCCCTTTTACATTAGGAATATTGTTTCAAATTGTGATTTGGTTTATTTGAGAAAAAATGAAAACCTCCATTCAAAACTACTGAATACTATTTAGCTTTATACAAAGATAAGTGGGAAAGATAACTACTTGCAGAAATAACAAACTATAATAAACTACTTCTAGAATCTTGAGTTCAAGTACTGGTCAACTTGATGTAAAGTGTTAGAGGACTATTTTTTAAAAATATCAACTTAGTTGATCTGAAACATCTGTGCCCCCTCCTCCCCCTACCTCTCCCTACCACCCAAAATCATTATTTAAAACTATTTGGTCTTTCTATTTTGTTAACTGCGTGAGCCCTTGGGTTAGTATGCATGAGGTGGAATTAACTGCCCACAGACCTTAGAAGGTTACACAGTTCACCCTTGAGATGATTTATATCCATAAACTTGACAGTTGCGAAGTTAACACAAACACTGTTTTTAAACCCTGGCCAATCCCTCTTAGAGTAAGTTAACTTTCCCACAATCTAGAATAAATATGACATTTGCCTGCGGTCAGTCAACACGACATCAGAGCACAACGTCACATGGTCATAAGGTCTTCCCTTGTTATTTTTACGTTCGGTTAATATTTCTAAAAAATTGAAAAAAAAAAAAAAAAAAAGAAGTTTCCTTACATTGAGGAACCCCACCTGTCCAGCCTGCTGACCAGCATCAGGGCAGACAAGTTGGACAAACTCTTTCAGCGTCTCCTGAGGGTGATAGCGGATGGCTGGGTGGGAGAAGTAAGGCCCAGGCTGCTGGATGATGGGTGATGTTGGAAAATGAAGAGTTGATGGTGTCGCATGTGGACTTGCTGTAGGAAAAGAAAACATCAGAGTTAATAAGAGAAAGACTTGTTTTGCCACAGCTTTTAAACTGGATTCAACTTCCTTTTAAAATTTCTTCTCCTGACCCAATTCCTAGTAACTGCTTGTGTGACAGCATTTAACACTGGAGAGGTCTGATAGATTTTCTTCCTTAAAGCTCTAAGACAAACATGGAGGCTAGATTAGGGTAGAGTTTCAAACTGTCTTTCTATTTTCAGTGGACATGAGTTATAAAGGCATTAATAATCCTTGGTGAAGCTGAAGATTATTCATTACCTTAAGAGCCTTTTTAATGAAGCAGGCAATAAAAAATGTATTTGGTAGATTAGACCTGATTTAACTGACATTACATATGACAAATTCTAGTTTGCTCATATGGATCCCCTTTCATGCTGAGATTTCCATAGACAATAATTCATTGTTAAAGCTCTTATACTCCTTTCAAGGAAATTTCTAGGGACTAATTCAGGATGAAATTTTTTGAAGTCTGTAGTAAATGATCACTTAATGAACCCATGCAATTTGGGTGCCTCACTTTACATAGAAGGTTTATGTTGCCTTTTTTTTTGGCCATTTCAAAGCCAAACTCAGAAACGCATAGATGTTAGTTATAGCAGGGGAACCCACAGGCTGAGTAGGTAGGCAGTGACCCCTGCTAAATTGTTGGCCCTCTGCTCATACAAACTGATGAAAGGTTCAGACAACCATCATTCCCTTATATTTGAACCCTGCTGAGTTTCACTGATACAGGAAGAAGATTACATTAGATTTAAAAAACGTATGTGAGGTGCTTAATAATTTTTCCTGGGAAGATTTCTGCCCTTGAAGTGGAAGGGTGATTCGCGAAGCCTGCTGAAGGGTAAGAACAGCACATGGGAAGGGCTGAAGACACTCAAACCAAGTAATGCCGAGATGGCGGCTCTCACTCCCCGATGAGGGCCAGAAAAACAACTGCCAAGTAAAAGCAGGTGAGAGTATTTATTTTTCCTTTACTTTTTGCAGTTTAAATCTTTAAACTCAAGAAGGCCTGCAAAGAGAAAACAAAGGAATACCCAAATATTTGGAAAGTAAGACTTTCCTAATATTGAGGGTGACTCATAACACGAAGAACAACTAAGTGAGACTGGCCACACTTTCTACCACCATCCCATCTGTCAAAAAAGGATGCATCTCTATTGATCCCCGGACACGGGATTTTTGTTCCCTACTGTATCTGTAGGACTGGAGCATTTTCTGACTAATAATTAAGAGTGGCTAGGACTCTGAGGTTCAGAATGGCATCTGTAGTTTTTAAAGAGTAGAAATAGGGGTTTGGAGTGGAAACAAGAGTCCAGTCCATATGTTGCAGATGACCTGATGGGATCCTTTCATTCATGCAACCTTTAATCTATCCGAAAATATTCCAAGGCTCCTACTATGGGCTTGGGATACAACACTGAGACAATACAAAGTTTTGTCTTCAATCATATAATTGAGGGCATCTTGAACATAACCCATTCGAACTAGGATTCTTGTCACCTTCCACCCCTCATACTGGCTCTTCTCTCTTCTCCATATTAGTAAATAGCTTTTCCATCCATTTAATGATTCACTGTCATATCCCTCGAACAGTGTCTGGCACTCAGTAAATATTTGTTGATGGTACAATGAATGATTGAATATATGAGTGGTACAGAAATTAATAAAGTAACCATACAAATAAATATAAACTTAAAAAATATTTTTAACCTGGCAAGCAGCCAGAGAGCTTGTAGAAAAACTGGTAAAACTCAGGGCTTCATACACTGAATGGTAAACCTTGGAATCCATTACTGTCTGAGTTAAAATCTGCAGCTAAAAAGTTAAATGGCTCTGGTCATCTCTTACTTTGCAAATTGTGCTTTGAAGAACCCAAGGAATTTTTTCATCTAATATGGTACGGTCATCTTTGCTGGTAGCAAGAAGCTTTGACCCAGTGCCCTGCATTTGACCGAGCAGTTTCTAGTTAGAGCTGGAATGTGGCATCTCCCGAATGAGGCTGGGAATGTACTGAGCACAACAAAATGATACACTCAACTTTTACAGCATGTCAAACACAAAGGTGGCAACTCCATTGTCAAGAGCCCCCAGGAAGCAGACCTTAATGATAAAGTGGCAATGCTTCAGGTGCTCAATGGAAAGTGATGAATGATTGTGAGATTATGAAATTGTGGTGGCCAGCAGAGAATGCTGCCCAAGGGAAAAAATTCACTTGAGCAAAGACTAGACAGATAAAAGTTAGAGAAACCTGACAGAGGAAACAATTCAACAGGACCGTGGAACCCCTCCCTTAATTGTTAATAAGCATCCTCGCCCTCCTGTTGTTGCTGCTGTTGTTAAATATGTAAAAGAAAATAATTAACAACTTGAATGTAGACCTTAGTTTCTTTATTACATTTTACTAAAAACAATTTATTCACCTTTTTCCTGGGTCATAGAGTTTATCTGAACATAGACCTAAGAACACATGGTACTATATGGAGTTAATCCCACAATGGTTGATTTATAAGGATCAATTAATTCTTAATTAATACCAGGAAATCATTTAGCCTGTAGATTCACATTAGACAAGTGCTGAGTCTGCACTGCGAAGGGTCATCCTTCACAACCCCTACTTTCTCATGCCTTGGACATTCTGGTTCAGCCATTAGTCCACTGTGGAACTGGATATAAATCATTCAAGATCCTGAGCTTTAATTTCTTCAAACAGAAAACAGTTGTGTTACAGACATCACAAAGTACTATTAAATATTATTAAATGCCCACTATTTCTTTGGATAACCTGCTAGCAGCACTCTTTTCCTGAACAATGAGACTGCATTGGGTTCTTCCATTGCTCTAAAGCTCAGACTTAAGATTTCAGCCATGTCTAAATTTGGTTTTCCTCCTTCCCTATTTCTTGTTTTCTCCCTTTTATCTTGGATTAGATGTTTTCAGTGTGCCTAAGTTTTTGTCCAAGTAGTTGCAAATTATTTTAGAAAGTGTCACTGGGGTTAAATCAGTCAACAAATCATTCAATCAGCAAAATTCATTAAATGTATTTTGAGATGGTCAGCTCAGGCCCTAGAGAAGAGAAAATACCATTGTGAATCTGGCATGGTGCTAATGCAATGCAGAAAAAATGGTATGAGTCCAAATTTTTGACGCAGAAAAACATCTCTTATGGATGTGTGTGTATGAGTAGTTGACACAATAAAAAATTATAGCACATTATGTAAATGCATATTTAGATCCTTTAAAATGTGCATTATTTACTTGAGAGTCAATAAAGGCTTTTCTCAAGTGGTTACAGTTTATTGCAATGCATCCATCTGTATCCAGGCCGATGTTAATACAATTTTGTGTATTAAAAGGCACTACAAAATTGGCTGCTTCTGGGGTCTAATACTCTTAGTACCTTAGGCCAGGAGCAGCAGAAAGTGTCAGAAACACTCCATTCTGGATGGATCTCACTACTAGTTTAAACTTTAACCAGAGGCCAAACTAGTTTCAAACAACCGCTTGGGCTTTTCACAAAGAATACCAGTAGGATGGGAAGGAAGGAAATTTGATCAGGTTTCTTTGGCTGGAATGGCCCTGCCTTCACATTCTGAACAAAGTAGCCACAGTTAAAGAAGCAGAGACCCAGAATTTCCCAAAGCTATAGGCTCAGTTATTTATTGCAAAATGATCATATTACTGGATACTTAAAAACAAGAAAGCAGGTCAGTCAGGTTGGTTTTTCTGTTTGCACACCACCCACCCACCACCCCACACAGTGGCCCCGATTATTTAAAGGACTCTCCTGGTTTTAGCTTGAAAGAGAAAACGTTTAAAATTCAATGTGATTGAGTACATATATTTTTAACTTAAAAAAATTCTTCCTTCTTTAAGGCAGAATTGATTAAGACTGGGGAAGGAGAAGGTCAAGGTCATTACTGTATTATTGTGTATGTTGAGAGACTTTTTGTGGTCCAACAATTGATTCTCGGTCTGAGAGTCCACTATAGGGAAGAGGCTTTATGGACACATTTCTAGCTCAAAGAAGAGAAATATGCTCTTCTATTTAGCCCTGACATTGCCTTAATTCCTTTATTTCTTGTCCATGAACCACTGCAGACTCTCACGGACTGGACAGAGACTTGGATTCTTTTCATGTTAGCTTTTGCTTTCCGGCACCAGCCCTTAGATCCTAGTCTCTCTTTTATAGGAGGCTCCAAAGATAAGCTTTCAAGAGAGCAGTGCAAACAATAAAATCTAATCCTCCTTCAGGTGCAGCGTGCTCTTAAGACAGCGTTACACACAGCCTTCTTCCCTCACAGAATGAATGACCACTCCCAAGGCCTGGCACTTGTGAAACTTCAGTCTTAACTGTTAATTGACACTGTGGCAACAGGTGAGATTCCAAAATGTTTGTTTCGCTCTGTTAGCACCATTAGAAGAAAAAGCTACTCATCTGTCTTCAGCGGTAGGATGTTTAGACAAAAATAACCATTTCCATAAAGTACAAGGTGGCATTAAGAATTCCTGACTACTCGTATTTAAAAGTAAAGATTTTAATAAGGCAGAGCTCTAAAAGGAGCAGAAAGTGGAAGAAAAAAAATGTGCTTTAAAAAAAAAAAGCCTTCTATAAGGGCAAACGGAACCTGAATTGTTTGGGTTGTCAACTACTATCCAGTTTGCTTCTTCAGAAATTCAAAACCACAATATATAACACCACGATAGCCTACCTAGAGCTGAGAAATCTATCTTAATGGTCCATGGCTACAATTTATAAATCATGCATGAGTCAGACCTGCCATTTATGAAAGCCTAGAAGTTTGGAGTTATGGGATTTATTTTAACAGAGACACAAGGAACGAGGAATTGGCAATGGTTTTCAAGCCTTTGGGAGGTGGAACCTTTTCTAAATAACAAACCTGTGATTCAAGCCAAGGTTTTCAAAACATATAGTACACATCTTTAACATCACTGAGAGGCACGCAAAAGAACCTGGGTATGTCAAATAAGAGAAATATATGACATCACATGACTTGCACAACACCAGTATTTTTATATTATTGCTACCAAACAAAGTAACTTGCTGTTACAGTAGATTTCCAAGATAACTAATATATTCTATTCCATTTGAGTTACGGTAGAGGTTCAGGGTAGAGATCAAATTCCAATATCTTTTGGTCTGTTTTTAACCAAAAAAAAAATAGAGAGGGGGTGAGGGGCAGGCCAAGGTCTTTTAAAATTTTAATTTAGATCAATTTTAGCTCTTGAAAGACTTTTCTTGCTCAAATGCCCTGGTTTATAGTCTAGACCAGGGGTTGGCAAACATTTTCTGTAAAGGCCATAAAGGACACAGTTTAGGCTTTGAAGGCCTCATGGTTTTTGCTGCAATTACTTGACTCTGCCACTAAACTCAGGAGCAGCCATAGATATTACATAAACAAATCAGTGTAGCCATGTTCCAATACAATTTTATTTTAAAAAACAGGAAGAGGGCTAGATTTGGCTGGTGGGCCATAGTTTGATGGCCTCTGGTACAGACCCACATAATTCCTGTTCACCCTCCAAACACCTGCAACGCTCTGCTTGTGAGTTGTGCACCAGACAATCACTGTTCCTTCCACCTCTTCCCTACCAAACTGCATCCTTGTCCCAGCTGGCCTTTCTGCTAGAGCCTCACCTTTTTTGAAGGCTTCCAAAGCAACCTGCTTGCCATCTGCATCTCCACGAACTATCCACTGTCACTCTTTGATTGTCCCTTTTCACCATTATTAACATGCCTTGTGCATGTGCTGGTTTCCCACATCCATGTGTAGATCATGTCAAATTAAACATATGAGTCAGAAAAGTAGTAGATAACCAACAAGGACCTATTGTGTAGCACATGGAACTATATACTCAATATTTTGTAATAACCTATAAGGGAAAAGAATCTAAAAAATATACTTATATATATATAAATTTATATATATATGTGTATATATATGTATAACTGAACCACTGTGCTGTATACCTGAAACTAACAGGACACTGTAAATCAACTATAGTTTAATAAAAAGAAAAGAAAGGTAAGAGAAGAGAAGAAAAGTAGAGTGATATAATATAAGGACCATGGACTTTGGAGTCAGATAAGACATGGATTTAAATTTTAGCTCTATCATTTCCAGCTGTGATTCAAGTTTGTAAGCTTCTCTCAGTTTGCCATCTGTATAATGGGGCTTACACCTCATAGATTTGTTTTGAGGATTCAATGAGACAATGTATATAAGGCATATGGAGCAGCTCCTGAACATACGGTTAAGTGATCATCAATAAACAGCTTCTTTTACTTGTAATACTATTATAGGTAAGGATGGGTATGGGGATGAGAAATGACTAAATTGGAATTTGCTCCTATGTGCTAGGGACCTGTTCAAATCGTAGAATACACAGGGGGAAGGGAACAGTGGAGTAAGAGGCACCTGTTGCCTATCTGTCTCTTGGACAAATGAGTGTATAAATATTGATAAAAGAGTATAAGCTATCAATATGGATATGACATGAGGGTCTTGAAAAAAGTTCCATCAACAACAAAATGCAAAACCAAAGCAACAGAAGCAACCTTGATGTTAAAGTCATAGATTCCATAGAAACGATGACTGTAAAGGCTCTTTTTGGATGAAATACACCTTGAATCCCTACCTTTGCTTAAATCTTAGACTCTAAGACTTAACCTAGAAACTTAGAACTATGGGGCTATCTCCCTCTAGACTCTATTTTTTACTTAGACCTATAATCCTTAAGTGTCCATCCTGACCTCCCCCTTTACCATGTAGACCCCTGCTACCTAGGTACACTTCTGACGTAATCAGATTCTGAGCATGGCCTCGTCATAGCCTCATACAATGGAGATCTCTACCACTGCCCTTAAATGTCCCACTGTGTTAGTTATTGGGAGTTGCTTATCAGAGAGCCTATATATGTTAACTGCTTAAAAAGTTTTTTAGAAGCTCTGGGGTACTTTTTAGGAAAATTTTCTAGTTAGATAAAGAGACTTGGGTTTTAATTTTGTTGCTGTCTCTACCTGGCTTTAAATGTGGACAACTTCTCTCTCCTCTGGTTCTTTCATCTGCAAAATGAGGAGTTTGAACTAAACAGTTGCTGAAGCTCATCTAGCTTTAAATTTCAATGAGATTCAGTCTCTGGGATTACATTTACAAATAACAATACAACTGATCCATATGTAACAACACTGAAATCTAAAAAATGTGAAACAAGGGAGTATGTGGGGTTTTAAAAAAATTTTTATTTTAATTTATTTATTTTTGGCTGCGTTGGGTCTTCGTAGCTGCGCACAGGCTTTCTCTAGTTGTGGTGAGCGTAGGCTACTCTTCGTTGCGGTGCGCGGGCTTCTTATTGCGGTGGCTTCTCTTGTTGCAGGGCACAGGCTCTAGGCACACTGGCTTCAGTAGTTGTGGCGCACGGGCTTAGTTGCTCCGCGGCACGTGGGATCTTCCCAGACCGGGGATCGAACCCGTGTCCCCTGCATTGGCAGGCGGATTCTTAACCACTGTGCCACCAGGGAAGTCCCGGGAGTATGTGGTTTTTAAAAGAAATTATTTTTTAAACGTTTCTGGGATATTAGGTTCTAGGGTATATCTGGACTCAGTCTCTAGGAGCCTGTGCCTTTGGGAAGGCTGTGATATTTAGAGTTTTAAAAACCCTGAGGGAATGTGCCAGTGCAAGCTCTGTGAGATAGAGCCCCAGCCTTTGGGTCCTGACAGGACCTCTTCTCTGAATAGATCATACTTGTGCATGAATCCCCTAAGCTGCCATGACGGCTAATGTGTAATGCATTCAAATGCCACAGAACAGCTGTGATTATTGGAGATATGAAGAGTGACTGGTTATTACGCAAAGTTGACAAGACTTCAGTTCCATGAAGGGAACTTGAGCTTCTACGTAGTATGCAAGCAATACTGCGAGTCAAGAGATGAATAAAAGAAAAACCTTTAAGGAAAAAACCACCACCACAGATTGGATGATCACAGAGGTTAACAGAAACAGGCAGAGAGTGAATTCTCAAATGACCTGTTGGAAGGGCAGTCCCGCAAAAGAGAATTTCAAAAGTAAGCTCCGTGGAGGTTCTCTAGCCTATGCGAGGCCTACCAAGTCCTGGGACCGGCGCTGTTTGGGAGTCTTTGCTGGCTGACATTTAAAATAAAAAAGGCAAAACCAAGCAGATAAACGAACAAACCCCACAACAAACAAAGCTATGATTGATTCACGGCCTTCCCCCCACTACCCCCACCCAACTGGCAGGTATACATTGCAGTTCAAGCCCCTGTTTCTGAGCAACACGATACTAAAGCACAGGTTTCAAAGTAGCCTCCTGAATTCACCCGACAGGATTTAGGGATTTATCCTACTGCTGGTAGATTTCTCACAAGGGGAGGAAGTAGGAGAACTGGTCCAGTGTTTGAAGTCAGGGTACCAAAGATTTACCCCAGGCTGGGTATCAGCTAGCTCTGTGTCAGCCTCCTATGCACCTTAGTTACCTCTGCTTCAAAAATGGAAATTACATGTCTGAATGGTTTTTAGAGCTCAACTATTTTGGGATTGAAATCATTCACTCCCTATGTGAGTCTAGGAAAAGTTATGTAACTTTTTCAAACCTGCATTTCCTTGTCTGTAAATTGGGTAAAATAGCACTAACTTAAGAGATTTTTCCCGAAAATGAGAATTATTTCTAATTCTAGGTGCCTAGTACATAGTGGGCTCACACCTTCAAAATGAATGTGTTGAGAATATATTGTGTGCCAGACAGCGTGCTTGATTCTGGGCTATTTATTATTCTTCGAGTTGTGTTTTTAGGATAAATTCAGATATACGAAAGTAATCAGGATGATGCAGTGCCATGTGGCAACCTGAGATAACTGGGAAGCAAGAGTTGAACTGTTCTCAACTGTTTTCATGGCCGTGGAGGTCCCCGGCATGGACTAAATGTCACTCTTCTAAGACCGGGGTTTGACCTGTGCTCTGTAAGCTCCACCTGCAGCACGAAGTCACTTGGCTGGTAGGAGAGCCAAGCCCACTGCCCAGCACACAGGACAGCTTTGCTCTTTTCTCCTGTACTGGACAGTTCTCAGTTTTGGCTGCCCAGCAGTCTTTCACCCTTTCTTCTGGAAACAGAGCTCTAATGTTTCTTTGGGTAACTATCCTTCCCTCCACCTCAGTCTGTCATTAGCCTAGACTTTACCCTCCCCCCAGCTCTGTGGGTGGGCAGGTAACCCAGGCCACACCAATGAGAAACCCCGTTATCTTTTTTTTCTTTTTTTTAATGTCCGGGAAGACACCTCTGGGCCAGAGGCACAGGGAGCCCCACTCATGGCACCAGGCCTGGCTGCAGGGCTCCCCAGTATTGCTGTTGCTATGAGGGCGGGGGCCAAGGATTGTCCTGTGGAGCCACTGTTAACTTGCGTGGGGGACCCTTCCTTTCTTCTGGGGTGTGCTCAGCTTCTGCATGTCCTGGATCTTGTCCAGCAGGCCAGAGACGGAGGCCTCAGTGGGTTTGTAACAGTCCACCAGCAGCTCCTTGACCCTGGCAGCTGGGTCTCATCACTCTCCACATCCAGGAGTTCATCCATAGCAATCCCCAGCTCTAGGATCCTCTCTTCCTGGTAGTTGTAGAGGCCACGGAGCTGCTCCAGGATCCACTCCTCCAAGTTGAGGCGCTTCCGTAGCTCCTCGAGGTCATACTTAGCTGTGACCTTCCCTTGGCACCTTACTGGGCCCTCACCTGCAGCCCCAGGGGGGCTCTGAAAGCAGACACTGCCACTGCCCAGCTTGGGGGCCAGGACCGCCAATGCTGTGCCCCCTGCAGGGCGGCTGTCCACCATGGCAGCTCCCTCCACCCCATTATTTTTTAAACATAAAGATTATTTTAAAAGTGAGCAAATGACCCAAACCAGGCCAATCAGAGCCATAAGCATCCTATTCTAGGGAGCAGGACCGTCCCTAGATCTCTTGTGGAACAGCTGTTCTCTTTCCCTTGGGATTGTTACATTGGTGGGGATTAAGTCTGGAGCTGCTCATATCATCAGTGCCATGATCTGAGGAGATTTAGTCTAAGAATCAAGTTCACACAGAGGACAGCAGAGCTGAGAAAGATAAAGATATAGATTTCTGAAAGTACTGCCTGAACATCTGGATCCAGCTCTACCTGAAGCCGCAAACCCTCTGACTTTTCGGTTACATGAACCAATCCATTATCTCCTTTTGGGGAGACTGGAGGGGTGATTAAGCAATCTGGCTGGGTTCTTTCACTTGTACGAATATTTCACTTGAAAGGGTGCTTATTAACATGTCTTCTGTTCATTACTGGGTATGCAACAATTCAACAACTCTTATTACGGTATTCAGGAATTTGAGGTTTCAGGAAGATCTAGAGATATCCCTCAGCAATACCAAGGTTTTCTAAATCTGTATTGTATGCCAATAGAAGGGACCCATACAACCTGACACAAATAAATCCAAATCCCCACAATTACTTTAAATACCTGTGCTATATTATCCCTGATAATTCCCCTCTCATGAATCTCATCCGAGCAATAATTATTTGTTCTTCTGTTCTACTAGGTTGCAGGGGCAGGACTGGCTTGTCTGGTTTGCTCATTAGGGCCTAGCACAGTGCTTGGCAGATGATACATTCTCAAAAATTATTTGCTGAATTGACTCTTGTAAATAACAATGGTGCTTACCTCCCTTTTTTTTTAAAGATTTTTTTTTGATGTGGACCATTTTTAAAGTCTTTATTGAATTTGTTACAATATTGCTTCTGTTTTATGATTTTTGGTTTTTCGGCCGTGAGGAATGGATCTTAGCTCCCTGACCAGGGATCAAACCTGCACCCCTTCCACTGGAAGGCAAAGTCCTAGCCACTGGACCGCCAGGGAAGTCCTGGCGCTTATCCCTTTAGCAAGAGCCATGCCTGAATGAAGACAAGCCAAAGCAGTCTTCACCATGGCTATGGGCTAATCATCATGGAAGGGGGTTCACCTGCCTGATTGGGAAGACCCCCCCCCCGCCCCCCGCGTTCTTCTAACTACACAAGAATAATGGGATGGAGTAACCAGGCTGTCTCACTTCCCTGAGGCCCCATCTCTCTAGGTGCGTGGGCTTCAGCAGTTGTGGCACACGGGCTCAGTAGTTGTGGCGCACGGGCTTAGTTGCTCCACGGCATGTGGGATCTTCCCGGACCAGGGCTTGAACCCGTGTCCCCTGCATTGGCAGGTGGATTCTTAACCACTGCGCCACCAGGGAAGTCCCTGAGACAGTTAACATTTAGTAACATACTAATAACATATGTGGCCCTTTCCATATGTCATTTCACTTCCTCCTCCTATTAACACCTTAACGTTTTGTACAGGTGGGAAATTAAGAGACCAGCAGAGGATGGGTGACTGGCACAAGCTTATGCAGATCCCAAGTGGCTGGCGAGGATTTGCATTCTATCCTGGCTGACTCTACAGCCCATGCTCTTTTCACTGCACTCTGCTGCTCCCATTTGAATGATTTTTCAGAGGTCAAATGGCTTATTTCCTTTCACGATATTTGCCTCATAGGTCCCTTATTACCGTAATACAACCTGGCAACTCTGATGTTCCTCACATGTGTTTTGTGCATAAGAAGAATGAATTGTTTGGGGTTGGGGGAAGCAACTGCTATTTAATACTAAGAAATATGGCAAATGTAAGTTTACTGTGGAAATACACACTTTAAAAAACATTCCATACACGTGAGTGGTTAAATACCCTAGTTTCAACACTACAAAGGATGCAGCATGAAATGGGTAACTCTCCGTGATCCTGCAGCTACATTAACAGGACTGTACATTCCCATTTCGAGTATCAGTGCTCACCCCGCTTTGCCTACATGGATGATAAGCTGATACTACATAAACATTGTTAAAGCTACAGTTCCATGCTACAGTAATTCACTTAACTTTAACATGATTTATGGTTCTGTCAATCGGTGAGGTTGAAAACCCTGTGCTGAAGCTTAAATGTGAGCTTCATATTTAAAACAGCAAGTGTGTGTGTGTGTGTGTGTGTGTGTGTGTGACAGAAGAAAACATTTCATATAGAGAGGAGATACAAGTCCAATATTGACTTTTTATTCTACTCTGAAAAAAGAAAAATAAAGAATGAATCTAAACATGGAATCAACATTATATTAAGCTAAACCAGAAAGACCTGGGAGTTTATCTGATTATGTGATTTATAGTACAAGTGATACCCAGAAGTCTTATCAGTGACATAATTTCAAAGAAACCTTGCTCAGAACCCGCGCCTTCGCTGTGGCTGCATGTGTGGATTTGTGGTTGGGGGGCGGGTAGGGGAGTGGAAGAGAGGGAGGGAGAGATGGAGAGATGGAGAGCAGCTTCTTTTGTCCAGATGAGTTTAAATCTGGGTCCACGTGGTTAATCACCCGGGAGGCATTTTGCCTCTTTAAGAGATAAGGAGCCAATTGGTCTTACTGCTCTAACCTGTCCTCCTTGGGACCACATATTAACAGATTCCACTGCAGAAGAGCTCTCTTTAGAAGTTTGCTGCTGGGATGACAAATTAACCCAGCAGGTGTCCCACACATCTACCTCAGTACAAATTATTAGTGTAATAGAGCTTTTAGTTATGCATTTATCTAGTAATTATTGAACGGTTACACAAAACCAAGCTGAGCAGCCACGGCCTTTTATGAGGCTCGCTCGGTGGGTGGCCTTACAGTTCATTTAGGGTACCAGTTCACTTGCAGACAAATTAGCTAAGCAGCCTTCTCCTTTAAATATTTTCCGTGTCACATTGAAACTCTTTACAGTACAGTGAAGGTACAGTTTTAATTACATGCTTCCTGACTTTTGTTTAGTTGTAGTTTTGAAGCATTTGCTGGCACTGTTTTTTCCTTCGGCTGGGCAGTAATAGTTGGTTGTAAGTATCTGGCTAATGAAGTTAATAATTTCCTGAACTGGGACTTAAAGCGCCTTCGCTAAAAAGCTGCTTCTCTTTACCATCCAGTTCCTCCAAAGCCCATCAACAACGTTTCCCATTAGGCTGGACACCAGCACTTGAGCTAACCTTGCCCAGTGTTCACAAGCCCTCTTACTCGCTTTTTGGTGCTCCTCAAAGGTCGTACTTGTTAGGTCTGTGATGCCTGCATTTGGAAGTCAATTCTGATTGTGAGAAAGACAATGTAATGTCTTCTCAAATGACATACTCCAGTAATAAATAAACACCTTGCATCTGTTGGCAGATTATTTCAGCGCCTTGTTAGCAACAGGTACTTAATTGCTTCTCATTTTCCTGAGATGATTCAATTGCACTAAACCAGGAGAGACAAATTAGATTCAGCTCCACTGAAAGGAGCACCAGCGTGTTCCACAACTAGGAAGTTTTCCTAAGAGGCAAAGAAGTTTGCCAATATGATACGAGAATGCTAAACGAAACTACCGCTTAGGTAGAGGGCCTATGTCAAGGAAGGGTGCCATGGTTATGAGAGTGACGAGGCGCCAGGGACTATTCCTTCTTCAGGATCCTTAGTTTGGGCAGACACATTTCTAATACCACAGAAAATATTCCATAAAAAGGGGATCAAATCATTTTGAGCTCAGCATTTCTCTTAATGCCCATGAAAGTAGAAGTTCTTAATTAAAACCAAGCAAATGTATATTGAGCATTTATTCACCATGCTATGCATCTCCCTAAATGTTGCCCAATACACGCACTTGAATACTGTATTATTATCACACATGGGGGATGGAAAGAACTCCCTATTATTCCCAAACTTTCTGTTTGCTTTCAATCAAATCCATGTTCTTATTCATTTATTCAACAAATATTTATTGAGTGCTTTCCTAATGCCAGGCACAAGGCTGAGGGATACAGGATATCGGGAGGAAGAATAAAGAATGGTCCCTGTTCTAATGGGCCCTGCCATCTAGTGATAACTGCTGCCTTCCTGTGGTACCTCTCCTTCCTTCCTCCTCTATTATTGTCTATGAGTCTCCGCTCTTCCAACCTTTCCTGGTGACCTGAACTTCCTGGAAGGTTATCTTAATTCTCATAATTCTCCGCAGTATATTTTTCTTGGCCAAACTGGGAGATGTTAACTTCAGACCCTCAGATGTTTCATCACGAAGAGCAAGATCCCTGTTTGGGCCATGAGGATCATGGACTTAGAGAGGTTTAGAGAGCATGTAAACGTCTGAACAGAAACTGGCAGGATTCTTTGAAAGCTGCACAATAAATCTTTGGTTTATATGGCTATTGTTTTAATACATCTTGTGCATGTTTTCGGAATCAGGGCAATTTGATTTCTAAACTCCCTTCACGTGTATGTGTGTGTGTGTGTATATATATAAATATATATATATATATATATATATGTATGTTTTGACCCATAAAGAAGTGGGGCTTTAGCCCTGTGCTCACATTTTGTATGTCTGGATTCCTCAGTACTTAGCTAAAGCATGACTGCTGTTGCCTTGCACGCGTACAACTAGGAGGTACTCTGAGAACAGGGGTAAATCACGCTTGTTTGGACTCGCCCAGTGCCGAATGCCATGGTAGTCCTCTATCAGGTTGCCCCCGACCCTGACAGCACCCGGGAGTCCCCATCACAATAATACAACGGCTGGCTTTCTTATCTGCCCTCCACCAGGAAGTAAGCATGCTGAGGCCAGAATCCAAGCTTCTCTTTTTCACTCTATTAAGCAAGTAGCAGAGCACCTTGTACACTGTAAGTGCTTGATAAATACTTGCAGAACGGGTCCCCGTAATGAGAGTCTGCAAGCTAATTTCAATATTCAGAAAAAAAAAAAAAAAAAAAAAGCCAAACTGACCTCCAAAGTTGTCTTTGAAGTGACTCGCACCTACCAGAAACCCTGCGTTTACCAGTAGCAAGGATTCAGGGGCTCATAAAAAATGTCAAGTGATCTGTTTATGGCTATTATTAAAAAAAAAACTCAGTGTGATAACACGGGTTATGTCATGCTTATCGAAAGATCTAAATGGCTATGTCATATTTTTGACTAATAAAAATTGTGAAAACAAACTAATTGTTTAAATAAATGCAGTTGATTTCTCCCAGCGGTAGAGAAAAAGGTAGAAACTGCTGATATGGTGAAAAAGGCACAGCACTGGAGACTAGATTTCTAGTCTTGGCTCTGGCCAGCTCAGATTTCACATTTCTATGAGTAATGGGAACTATGCTGCTGACTGCTAGCCAGCATATTTCTCCCCTATTTACCTACTTATAAAGCCTCAATTTTATACAGAGCAGCAAAAATATGCTCAGCTATAAAACCTAGATTTTTCAGCCTCCCTTGCAGCTAGAGGAGATCATGTGGCGTCGTTCTGATCATGCTGTGTAACGTTCTGTAAAAGGTGGCGGAATGAGCTGGCGGGGGCACTTTTTGCCCTTGTCGGTTCCCTTCTTTCTGCTTGGAATGCAGATGCATGGAAAGAGGGCAGTGGCCATCATGCTGTGACCATGAGGTCACAGCATGAGGATGAAAACGACCCATTAAAGCATGGATAAAAGAAGAAATCTCAGTCCTTGATGGTACTTTGGTGACACCATGACAGTCCTGAATCATGTATTTGTTTCTATATGAGAAAAATACAACCTGCTTAGTCCGACTTTCAGTTACTTACAGGGAAAGCATTAAACCAGAAGATTCTCAGAGCACTATTCTGAAATTCTATGGCTCTAGATGAAGCTCAATCAGTGCTTATTTGCGATTACTCTCAACTTCTGCCTCCCAACGTGTATAGTGCAGGCCCCTCCCTGCTTCTCAATCCCGAAAGCACAGAGTTGCCTTACCTAGTGCTGAGCATTTAAATTAAGTATCACTCATTATCTTGTTTTTGAAAATAGCAGACTTTAGGCAGAAACATAAGTTTCAAGAAGACAAACTTTCAAGAAGTTCGAAAATATCTCCGATGAGTACTCCAAATAATTATCAAAAAGAGTTAGGCTCTTTTAAATCATCAGGCAAACCTACAACTCTTAAAAAAGGCAAAAGGAAGAAAACGGATTTTTTTCTCCATTATCATGAATAAGATAAATTGTCATGATTAAATACTTTATTATGGTTGAAATTTTAAGTACTGGTAAAAGAAAGTCTTTGAAAGCCCAATCGCTCAGCTTGAAGTACACAGTAATTGTAATAATGTATAACAAAATACAAATGCCCTTACCGAAACTTAATCTCTTCCCCACTCCCTAGGACACTGCATAATTTTTAACCCCTTCACCTAATTTTGACTACATAGGTGGCAAAGTATTACCCCCATGATACAGATGGCCAAACTGAGGCCACAAAGTTAAATGATTTATCAAAGCCATAAAGAAAGCCAATATCAGAGAAGGGATTCACTTTATGAAACCACATGTCTCTACCTTCACAAGGTAAATAGGAAAGTGATTAGAATAGCATAAACTAAGAAAAAACATAGCTTTTAATAGCAAAGCCTTACTTCATAATCTTGCAAAAGCTTTCTTTGGATGAAAGGCCATCGTTCTTCCTCATCTTTAACATTCCTCATAAAGGAGTACTATATAAACTATTATCCTTTGTCACCCTTTGTTCTTCTGAAGCAATGACAATCTGTCAGTGTCAGGGAGGGGATGAATGTCTCTTGTGTACCTTTATGTGCAACTTGAGTACTTTTTATTCACTCAAGCAATATTTGAGCATATTTGAGCATTGTGTATGAGACATAATGAAGATACCCAAAAGCACACATTAGAGATCCTTCCTCTCAGAGGTTTTGCTCTAGAAGAGGGACAAGACATGTACCTTAACTAACAAAGCAAGACCATGTCGGTGGAGGGAATGTGCAGGCGTGAAAGTCTCCCGGAGTCTGTGGAGTGTGAGATGATGGTGGCCTGGGTGGAGCTGAGCAGGTTTCGGGTAGAAGGTGGTACCCAAGCTGGTCTTAGGTTGGGCAATATGTGGACAGGCAAAGGCAGGAGGACAGCCTGAGATTTTCAAACCCTGGATGAAAACGGGTGATTTAATTGTTTGTATGACCTGAGTACATACTCTACTTCCAGGCACTGTGCTATGGACTGCAAATACTGATTTCATCTACTCCTTAGATAATACAATTCTCTTGAGGTTGAGACTAGGATCTTCAATTTATAGATGAGGAGCCCATGGCTCCAAGAAGGAAAGCTATGTGCTAGGTTCTCACAGTTGGTGAAAGTGGTAGAGACAGGATTCAAATACCAGTCCATTCGACCCCCGAAGTTTTGCACTTACCCACTCCCTTCCAGGCTCTATTTTTCTGCCTCAGCTTTACAATCATCAAAGAGAGGTTTCCTTTTTAAAAGGTGGCCACCGAATTTCCAAACATAGATCATTTTTGCAGTGAAAAATGGGGTCATTGTTTTTTCAGGGAGGAGACCTTGCTTTTCTGTAACTGTTAAAATACCACCCTTGGCCTGGGCACTGAGGTACGTTACAAAGCTACTGCTTACTAACTGGTGTTTGTCTAGTCGAGGTAGTCCCCTGAGAAATTTTAAGGAAGGCAGCAGAAGTCTTGCAATCTAGGTGCTATCCAGAGGTGACTATACCATGTAATTCTGAACAAGGGTGTAGTAAACAGCCTCCCCTGTGCCCCAGGATCCTGATAAAGGACACACCTTTCTCTTCTTCCTTTTGAAGTTGGATCATCTGTCAGGATTTTCTAATGATTTATCATTTCAGACTGTGGTAACTCCTTATAATAAAAAGAACATATGCAGTTGAATTCTCCTTTATGTCCAATGTCTCATTTATCCCACACTGGCTCCCTCGGTCAGACTCTCCTCCTTTAAATCCGGCCTCATCTTCCTAAAATATCAACTCTTACTCCCAGATGTGATGTCATTCCAAGCATTAGCTTTCCAACTAGTTCAGAGAAGAATAACTGGGATTATGATACCTGTAGCAAGTATGTCTTAAATAATAAGCACCTGAATACCAACCTTTAAAAAGGTCTTAGCCCAAGAGTGTCTCATGTTAGTCTATCTCGATTCTGTGATGCTGACCACAAAGATGCTGCTGAAGTATTTCATCTCAACTACCCCACTTCCCTTCACCAGACCACTAAGTGGGGCAGGATGCAATAAGAATGGGTACCTGAGTAGATTTCCCAGAAAGGAGAACTGAGGATGCTGGGAACCATCTTGAATTCTGGTGAGAAAAAAAGAATCTTTGGAATTCCATAATTCTTAAATTGAGCATCTTTCTCTTTTCCACATAAACAATTTCATGAGTATGAATAGATCAAAACTCACTGTCCTGTAGGCTAAGACGGTCCCCTCTGGTCCAACCCAGTGTGGGTCATTTTAGCAAATGTGATTGTTTAGCATGAAGGAAGCACGCAATCATGGCACCCACAGTAACTGCTAGAATCATTTCAGTAATTTCTAGAACTATGGTTTTAAGGCAAGACACACAGAAGGCATTCAGTATTTATTGAATAAATGATAACATATGCACATTGCTTTGTGCTCCTCAAAGCATCTCTACAAACATTGTTTTATTGTAGTTTCTGTATAAGCATATGAGGTTGGGAGAAAATATTCATTCAGCAGTAATATTGTTCCCATCTTATTGATGAGGATATTAAAAAATTCAGAAGGTAAGTGGAAAGGGAAAGAGGCAGCTTAACCAACTAACCTGAGCGCTGACATTGCTGCTTCCCAATTCTTATCGCCCTGCTGCGCCCATGAGTCTTTTCTTTGCTTGGAATGCCCTCCATTCATGTAAGCAATTTTTAAGATTTGACTTCAATGTTACGTACACTTTGAAGTCTCTTTATTTGATATAAAGTGATAAGTAACAGTGCATTCCACATCATCTTCTAAATGCTTATTTTCCTGCACTAGATCATATGCTCTATGAGGACAGAAACCACTGATTTCCCAGTGTCTGTATAGTGACAGGTACTCATTAAATCCTTGTTTAATGGATGAAGGAACCTCCATAGTTCCCTCCCCTGAGGCCCTACAGAACTGTATGCTTTTCACATTAATTTACCATTTAGAACGTTAACCTGACCATAATAAAGATGAGAAACGCCACATGCCTTATCTCCCTGAGACCAAAAATCTTCTGACTAAAAGGGCTTTGTATTTCTTACTTCGCACCACAGTTTCAATGCTTAAGGAATGTTGACAACGAGGAAAATATCACACTGCCCCATTTAAAGAGACTCATTCTGGGACCACATAATCCCATTCAGATGCAAGGTTTTCAAGTTAGGAAAAAATACATATTTAGCTTCTCTGATTGTACCACACACACTCTCACACACAAGTGAAATAATTAGGGATCTTGAGAAAGTTCCGTCAATGATCACAAGATGTTCAAAGATTGGGCAAGTGAGCATCCATAATTGTGGAGAGAGAAACTGCTTCACACAATAGTCAGAATACTTATTTTCTTCAGTCTGATTTCTGCACGTGTGCACTGGCCAGCCCTCTCAGCTGCCATATTTCCCTGAGATGCACACAGAGTATTCATAAAGGGATTCAGATTTGTGGCACTCACATTGAGATTAATGCAAGAAACATCAGTTTCCCCAGGCGTATGTCAAAGTAGACAAGAGACCATAACTTTCTAGGATGTTTTATGATACCAGCTGGTAGATCACAAACCTACCTAAACGAAAATCTGACGGGAGAAAGCAAACGTGGTTACAATTATTCGTACTCCTACTGTGGGAGTTTCATAAACAAACTAATAAATATTTTCATCTTGCAATAAGATCAAGTTAAGTGATTTGCTGACATTCTCTTGAGGTTTAAAGCTTGTCTTTAATGTGAAATACAAATCATATTTCTTGTGGACACATTTTAATAATAAACTTAAAAGCACATGAGACAAAAATAATGAAAACATTGCAATGAAAACCAGACAAACTATCTACCACTTCAAAAGGAGGGAATGAAGATGGCTCGTCAACACAGTGATTGCAGACAACCTCAATGCAAAATGCCACATATTGAAATCAGGTTTCAAGGAAAGGGAATCAGCAGGGGTGAGAGAAAATGAAAATAAGCTATTGCTTGAAAAGAGGTAATTGACTACACAAAAATAAACTACCTAACACACGCACACAAATACACACACATTCACGTGCATGTGATCCCCTCGTATAATTTGTAGGACAGGTTTGATTTTCCTTTAATTCAAATTACCTCCCACCTCTTTCCAACATCCCACCAGCAAAGAAACAGGTAAGGATCAGGGTTTGATGCCAAACCTCTTGGGTCCCTACAATTCCAAAGCAGCCCCCGAGGATAAGAAATTGGAACACTTGCTGCCTTTAGGACCACTCTGGGGGAGCCTTCATTGTCTCTCATTTTGCTACTCTGGTCTCATGTCTCTCATTTTGCTACTCTGGTCCCAAGGTCATGATCTAAGCACAATCAAGGGTGCCTGTGGAGCAGCTCACCTCTGGGTCCTGTAATGACAGGTCGGTGATGCTGTGTGAATGCCGTTCCCAGGGAGGAGGTCTGCGAAGGGGAGGGGCTGCTGAAACCAGACTTCTCCGACTTCTTCAGTGTGGTTGGAGATGGCATTCCTGGCAGGAAGGATGGATTGACAAGCACACTTAAATCACGGAACAACAGTTTATGCAACCTTAAAGATTAAACTTAAAAGAATTTAAAAAAGAAATCTGCCTGTGAAGGGAAAATTTGTTTTGAATTGGTTTGAACTTGTCATAGGAACAAACAGGTGACAGAACGGTCCCCTGATATCAGCACAGAGCTGATTTCAACTTACTCTCCTAAATCTCAGTCCATTTGGGGGTTACTGATCTTCTCTAATTATGGAGCACCACTTCCCCAGTGCTTCCTGAAGTTGTTGTCTGAGGCAGTGGCCTTTCGGACCCTTTGTAAAGAAGGTTATAGAAGCATGTGAAGACCTCACATGCAATCACCTTATCTTGTCAGTTACTTTACTTCAGTGTCAAGGCACTCTCTCCACATTTTACACAATTTAGCTATTTTAACATTTAAAAAACCCTCATCAATGGTAACTCAGTTGCTTATCCAATGAATAATTTATAATAGAATAAAAAGAAAAAAGTTAAAAAATAAAAGTTAAATGGTTAAATAAGGTATAACCAATGCAAATAACACTGTAAAAGAATAATGACAATGGAAAGATATTTAATGACATGAAATAAAGACATGGAAAGCGATTACAAAATAGGATATTATACAATGATGCCATTTTAAAATGTATTTCTATGTACAGAGAAAGAACTGGAAAGAAATATGCATAAACTATAACAGTAGTTCTCTCTGCATGTTGGATTTGAGTGATTTTCATTGCTTCTTTTTGCTTACTTGTTTTTTCTACGATGAATATATTTTATTTTAAGAAAATAAAAGCTTGTTTTTTAAAAGATAGTATTTTTACTATAGTCTAAACTTTTCATAGCATTTCCAGCATAGGAAATGCTTTGGGAAGAAAATAATGGGAAAGTGGTCCCTTGTAATTACTGCATCTGTAATGTTCTCGGCAACTACGCTGACACACACAACTAGAGGCATCTATCAGTTTGGTAGGGTGCCAATTAAAACAATGAAAACTTGGATATAAAAATAAAGGAAATGACTCCTAGTCTCCACATCACAGGAAAGATTTGGGCTCTTTTAAATTTGCAGCACAAAATTGGTCTGATTTCATGTTGAAAGAACCAAATCTCATTTTACCTATACATATCTACATGTATTATGTTCTGCCTATGACCAGAGAATTATTTGGGTGAACTGGAAAAATAAGTAATAAAAATAATAATGATATCAGCATGTAAATGTTACTGAGTACTTGCTAAATTCTATGTACTATTCTAAGCACTTTATAGGTATAGATCTGTTTAGAAATTTGGTTAGTTTGTCTAAACATGTCCTTGTTATTTCTAATCACAGATTTCCTTAATGAAATTCTACAAGACAACCTTCAAGTGTGACCACAGATTCTGTAAGGAGAGAGACCAGGTCTGCTTTGCCTGCCTCTATTTTCAGGCTATCTAACAAAGAGTCTAGAACATATCAAGTGGCCTGAAAAGATATGTAAACTACCTGTACAGTTCTCGGCTTTATCTGTGGCTTTACTAAGAGATGCCTGGACAGAGCAAAACTTGGGGTATTGACCCTAAGAAAGAGACAAATTGCAAATCGGCAAGCACATTTGCATAGTCAGACATAAGGACAACATGAAGTGGCGTGTGATTTCACACGAGCTAGACAAATCCAGATCAGATCCGTTCTACAGATCAATATGTGTGTGATTTTAATTAGAAACAAGTCACTAAGTGATTTAGCTATATCTGTTTGCTCGCTGAATCAGTAACCAAAGTCATGGCATGCCAATGTCCTAACATCGTTAGGACGAATTGAGATTTTGGATCAACGTTCATTACAAGCAACCTAACCTAAGGTATCATCATGTAATTACATCACAGAAGAGATTTCAAATTAAAAAGCGAAAGGAAAGAAATAAAAAGCTCCCAAATGTAAAGAAATCTCCCAATTCATTCAAAACTCTTCTGTGCAAGGCAATTTTTAGGCTTCCAACCAGTCCACTGATTTAAACTCAGTCAAATGCTTGAATTATGTGTCATGGAACAGAAATAGAATAGAAAATGAAAATGTCAAAACTTTTGAGATGGCAGAATTTTTTTCAGATGATGGAATTGATGATGAAATGCAGTATCTGAACTAATCTTATTAAAGAAAGCAAATGGCTGGACTCAAGGAAAAGTCATTTCTTTGAAATGTTCATGTTTTCCAACCCATGCAATTCTAAATATGTCAGAAATGTTGACATGATTTAAACCCACCACTTAACGCTTTTAAAAGGGGAAGTGGAAGTCAAATATAGACAATTAGCATCAAAATGCTTATCAAGTTAGTAAATGGATTCAAAATGATCAAAATTTAAATCCTCTTTGAAAGGGTTAAAGAGAGAAGAAGTACTTTCTGCATACAAGAAGAACAAGCCAAACTCTGTATAATCTTCTAAATTTATCACGGTCAAGTAATATGAACCCCAAGGCTGTCATGAATCTCAAAATTACTTTGTGTTTTCAATTTTTAAAGACTCATATTGAGCATGTTTCCTTATTATTTACTTATATTTTCTCCATATGCATAATGTATGTTTTGGTTAATTTGCTTTGTATACTTAATTGACCAAATGAAGTTTTAAAATGCTAGTCAACTGCTTTATGTTTAAAGCTAGACAACATTAATCCTGCCTTTTATTTTTGAAATCAAATTTGGTTTCTGTACGTTACTTTAAAAAGAAACTCTTTGTTAAAATTTCTTTTACCAAATAGCTATGCACAACTGTTACACAATTACTGCACAGATTGACTGATTGGCTTTCTCTTAATAAGTCAAAATTTTGATTTAGAACTATTTTTTAGAAGTATCAGATTTTTAAAAAAAGATTATAAAGTAATGCTACAAGTTTTTCTGGAACAAACAAAGTATTACTTCAAAGTTCCTTTCAATATGTAAAAATAAAGAATTATATAGAATTGGAAGCAGAAATTTACCATAATGTTTATTTTCAATGGGACATTCCTGGAGACCTTCAAGATGGAGGAAGAGTAAGACGCGGAGATCACCTTCCTCCCCACAAATACATCAGAAATACATCTACATGTGGAACAACTCCTACAGAACACCTACTGAACACTGGCAGAAGACCTCAGACTTCCCACAAGGCAAGAAACTCCCCCACATACCTGGGTAGGGCAAAAGAAAAAAAGAAAAAACAGAAACAAAAGAATAGGGACGGGACCTGCACCAGTGGGAGGGCTGTGAAGGAGGAAAAGATTCCACACACTAGGAAGCCCCTTCACTGGCGGAGATGGGGAATGGCGGACGGGGGAGCTTCCGAACCACAGAGGAGAGCGCAGCAACAGGGTTGCGGAGTGCAAAGCTGAGAGATTCCCGCACAGAGGATCACTGCCGACCAGCACTCACCAGCCCGAGAGGCTTGTCTGCTCACTGGCTGGGACAGGTTGGGGCTGGGAGATGAGGCTCCGGCTTCTTCAGAGGTCAGATCCCAGGGAGAGGACTGGGGTTGGCTGCGTGAACACAGCCTGAAGGGGGCTAGTGCGCCACAGCTAGCCGGGAGGGTGTCCAGGAAAAAGTCTGGACCCGCCTAAGAGGCAAGAGACCATTGTTTCAGGGTATGCAAGGAGAGAGGATTCAGAGTACCACCTAAACGAGATCCAGAGATGGGTGTGAGCCACGGCTATCAGCGCGGACCCCAGAGACGGGCATGGGACGCTAAGGCTGCTGCTGCAGCCACCAAGAAGCCTCTGTGCAAGCACAGGTCACTATACACACCTTCCCTCCAGGAGCCTGTGCAGCCCGCCACTGCCAGGGTCCCATGATCCAGGCACAACTTCCCCTGCAGAACACACAGTGCGCCTCAGGCTGGTGCAACGTCACGCTGGCCTCTGCTGCTGCAGGCTCACCCAGCACTCCGTGCCCCTCCCTCCCCCTGGCCTGAGTGAGCCAGAGCCCCCAAATCAGCTGTTCCTTTAACCCCGTCCTTTCTGGGCGAAGAACAGATGCCCTCAGGCGACCTACATGCAGAGATGAGTCCAAATCCAAAGATGAACCCTAGGAGCTGTGCGAAAAAAAGAGAAAGGGAATCTCTCCCAGCAGCCTCAGGAGCAGCAGATTAAAGCTCCTCAATCAACCTGATGTACCCTGCATCTGTGGAATACCTGATGAGACAACGAATCATCCCAAAATTGAGGCAATGGACTTTGGGAGCAACTGTAGACTTGGGGTTTGCTTTCTGAATCTAATTTGTTTCTGGTTTTATGTTTACCTTTGTTTAGTATTTAGAGTTTATTATCATTGGCAGATTTATTGATTTGGTTGCTCTCTTCCTTTTTTTTAATATATAGATATATATATATATTTTTTCCTTTTTCTGTTTTTGCAAGCATGTATGTATATACTTATTTGTGTGATTTTGTCTGGATAGCTTTGCTTTTACCATTTGCCCTAGGGTTCAAAGTCTGTCAGGATTTTGTTGTTGTTGTTGTTGTTTTAGTATAGTTTTTAGTGCTTGTTATCATTGGTGGATTGGTTCGGTTACTCTCTTCTTTTTTTTTTTTTTTTCTTTCTTTCTTTTTTTTTATTACTTTAAAATTTTTAATAATCATTTTTTATTTTAATAACTATTTTATTTTATTTTATTTCTTTTTTTATCCCTTTTCTTCTGAGCCATGTGGCTGACAGGGTCTTGGTGCTCTGGCCAGATGTCAGGCCTCTGCCTCTGAGGTGGGAGAGCCGAGTTTAGGACACTGATCCACCAAAGACCTCCCGGCTCCATGTAATATCAAATGGTGAAAGCTCTCCCAGAGGTCTTGATCTCAACGCTAAGATCCAGGTCCACTCAATGACCAGCAAGCTACAGTGCTGGACATCCAATGCCAAACAACTAGGAAGACAGGAACAAAACCCACCCATTGGCAGAGAGGCTGCCTAAAATCATAATGAGGTCAAAGACACCCCAAAGCACACCACCAGACATGGTCCTTCCCACAAGAAAGACAAGATCCAGCCTCATCCACCAGAACACAGGTACTAGTCCCCTCCACCAGGAAGCCTACACAACCCACTGAACCAACCTTAGCCACTGGGGGCAGACACTAAAAACAACGGGAACTATGAACCTGCAGCCTGTGAAAAGGAGACCCCAAACACAGTAAGTTAAGAAAAATGAGAAGACAGAGAAACACACAGCAGATGAAGAAGCGAGGTAAAAACACATCAGACCAAACAACTAAAGAGGAAATAGGCAGTCTACCTGAAAAAGAATTCAGAGCAATGATAGTAAAGATGATACAAAATCTTGGAAATAGAATGGAGAAAATACAAGAAATGTTTAACAAGGACCTAGAAGTACTAAAAAGGAAAGACAAAAAATGATGAATAACACAGTAAATGAAATTAAAAATTCTCTGGAAAGAATCAATAGCAGAATAACTGAGGCAGAAGAACAGATAAGTGACCTGGAAGGTAAAATACTGGAAATAACTACTGCAGAGCAGAATAAAGAAAAAAGAATGAAAAGAATTGAGGACAGTCTCAGAGACCTCTGGGACAACATTAAATGCACTAACATTCGAATTATAGGGGTCCCAGAAGAAGAAGAGAAAAAGAAAGGGACTGAGAAAATATTTGAAGAGATTATAGTTGAAAACATCCCTAATATGGGAAAGGAAATAGTTAATCAAGTCCAGGAAGCACAGAGAGTCCCATACAGGATAAATCCAAGGAGAAACACGCCAAGACACATATTAATCAAACTATCAAAAATAAAACACAAAGAAAAAATTTTAAAAGCAGCTAGGGAAAAACAACAAATAACATAAAAGGGAATCCCCATAAGGTTAACAGCTGATCTTTCAGCACAAACTCTGCAAGCCAGAAGGGACTAGCAGGACATACTTAAAGTCATAAAAGGGAAGAACCTTCAACCAAGATTACTCTACCCAGCAAGGATCTCATTCACATTTGATGGAGAAATTAAAACCTTTACAGACAAGCAAAAGTTAAGAGAATTCAGCACCACCAAACCAGCTTTACAACAAATGCTAAAGGAACCTCTCTAGGCAAGAAACACAAGAGAAGGAAAAGACCTACAATAACAAAACAATTAAGGAAATGGGAATAGGAACATATGTATCAATAATTACATTAAATGTAAATGGATTAAATGCTCCCACCAAAAGACACAGACTAGCTGAATGGATACAAAAACAAGACCTGTATATATGCTGCCTACAAGAAACCCACTTCAGACCTAGGGACACATAAAGACTGAAAGTGAGGGGATGGAAAAAGATATTCTATGCAAACGGAAATCAAAAGAAAGCTGGAGGGCTTCCCTGGTGGCGCAGTGGTTGAGAGTCCGCCTGCCAATGCAGGGGACATAGGTTTGTGCCCCGGTCCGGGAAGATCCCTCATGCTGCAGAGTGGCTAGGCCCGTGAGCCATGGCCGCTGGGCCTGCATGTCCGGAGCCTATGCTCCGCAACGGGAGAGGCCACAACGGTAAGAGGCCCGCGTACTGCAAAAAAAAAAAAAGAAAGCTGGAATAACAATTCGCATATCAGGTGACACAGACGTTAAAATAAAGACTATTATAAGAGACAAAGAAGGACACTACATAATGATCAAGGGATCAATACAAGAAGAAGATAAAACAATTATAAATATTTATGCACCCAACACAGGAGCACCTCAATGCATAAGGCAAATGCTAACAGCCATAAAAAGGAAATCAACAGTAACACAATCATAGTAGGGGACTTTTAGCACCCCACTTTCACCAAAGGACAGATCATCCAAAATGAAAATAAATCAGGGAACACAAGCTTTAAATGATACATTAAACAAGATGGACTTAATTGATATTTATAGGACATTCCATCCCCAAACTACAGAATACACTTTCTTCTCAAGTGCTCTTGGAACATTCTCCAGGATAGATCATACCTTGGGTCACAAATCAAGCCTTGGTAAATTTAAGAAAATTGATATCGTATCAAGTAGCTTTTCTGACCACAACACTATCAGACTAGATAACAATTACAGGAAAAAATCTGTAAAGAATACAAACACATGGAGGCTAAACAATACACTACCTAATAACCAAGAGATCATTGAAGAAATCAAAGAGGAAATCAAAAAATACATAGAAACAAATGACAATGAAAACACGACGACCCAAAACCTATGGGATGGAACAAAAGCAGTTCTAAGAGGTAAGTTTATAGCAATACAATCCTATCTTAAGAAATAAGAAAGATCTCAAATAAACAACCTAACCTTACACCTAAAGCAATTTGAGAAAGAAGAACAAAAAATCCTGGGTGAGATAGGGAGGGTGGGAGGGAGGGAGACGCAAGAGGGAAGAGATATGGGAACATATGTATATGTATAACTGATTCACTTCGTTATAAAGCAGAAACCAATACCCCATTGTAAAGCAATTATACTCCAATAAGGATGTAAAAAGAAAACCAAAAAACTAAAAAACAACCTAACCTTACACCTAAAGCAATTTGAGAAAGAAGAACAAAATATCCCAAAGTTAGAAGAAGAAATCATAAAGGTCCGATCAGAAATAAATGAAAAAGAAACGAAGGAAACGATAGCAAAGATCCATAAAACTAAAAGCTGGTTCTTTGAGAAGATAAACAAATTTGATAAACCATTAGTCAGACTCATCAAGAACAAAAGGGAGAAGACTCAAATCAATAGAATTAGAACTGAAAGAGCAGAAGTAACAAGTGATACTGCAGAAATACAAAGGATCATGAGCAATTACTACAAGCAACTATACGCTTATTGGGCAACCAGGGAGAAATGGACAAATTCTTAGGAAAGCACAACCTTCTGAGACTGAACCAGGAAGAAATATAAAATATAAACAGACCAATCACAAGCACTGAAATTGAGACTGTGATTAAAAATATTCCAACAAACAAAAGCCCATGACCAGCGGGCTTCACAGGCAAATTCTATCAAACATTAGAGAAGAGCTAACAACTATCCTTCTCAAACTCTTCCAAAATATAGCAGAGGGAGGAACACTCCCAAACTCATTCTACAAGACCGCCATCACCCTGATACCAAAACCAGACAAGGATGTCACAAAGAAAGAAAACTACAGGCCAATATCACTGATGAACATAGATGCAAAAATCCTCAACAAAATACTAGCAAACAGAATCCTACAGCACATTAAAAGAATCATACACCATGATCAAGTAGGTTTTATCCCAGGAATGCAAGGATTCTTCAATATATGCAAATCAATCAATGTGATACACCATATTAAGAAATTGAAGGATAAAAACCATATGATCATCTCAATAGATGCAGAAAAAGCTTTTGAGAAACTTTAACACCCATTTTTGATAAAAAGCCTCCAGAAAGTAGGCATAGAGGGAACTTTCCTCAACATAATAAAGGCCATATATGACAAACCCACAGCCAACATCATTCTCAGTGTTGAAAAACTGAAACCATTTCCAGTAACGTCAGGAGCAAGACAAGGTTGCCCTCTCTCATCACTATTATTCAACATAATTTTGGAAGTTTTTGCCACAGCAATCAGAGAAGAAAAACAAATAAAAGGAATCCAAATTGGAAAGGAAGAAGTAAAGCTGTCACTGTCTGCAGATGACATGATACTATATATAGAGAATCCTAAAGACTCTAACAGAAAACTACTAGAGCTAATCAATGAATTTGGTAAAGTAGCAGGATAGAAAATTAATGCATAGAAATCTCTTGCATTCCTATACACTAATGATGAAAAATGTGAAAGAGAAATTAAGGAAACACTGCCATTTACCACTGCAACTGCCATTTACCACTGCAACAAAAATGTGAAAGAGAAATTAAGGAAACACTGCCATTTACCACTGCAACAAAAAGAATAAAATTCCTCGGAATAAACCTACCTAACGAGACAAAAGACCTGTATGCAGAAAACTATAAGACACTGATGAAAGAAATTAAAGATGATACAAACAGATGGAGAGATATACTGTGTTCTTGGATTGGAAGAATCAACATTGTGAAAATGACTCTACTACCCAAAGCAATCTACACATTCAATGCAATCGCTATCAAACTACCACTGGCATTTTTCACAGAACTAGAACAAAAGTTTTCATAATTTGTATGGAAACACAAAAGACCCCGAATAGCCAAAGCAATCTTGAGAAAGTAAAACAGAGCTGGTGGAATCAGGCTCCCTGAATTCAGACTATACTACAAAGCTACAGGAATCAAGACAGTATGGTGCTGGCACAAAAACAGGAATATTGATCAGTGGAACAGGATAGAAAGCCCAGAGATAAATCACTTTATTTTTGATAAAGGAGGCAAGCATATACAATGGAGAAAAGACAGCCTCTTCAATAAGTGGTGCTGGGAAAACTGGACAGCTACATGTAAAAGAATGAAATTATAACACTCCCTAACACCATACACAAAAATAAACTCAAAATGGATTAAAGACCTAAATGTAAGGCCAGACTCTATAAAACTCTTAGAGGAAAACATAGGCAGTACACTGTATGACATATATCACAGGAATATCCTTTTTGACCCACCTCCTAGAAAAATGGGAATAAAAACAAAAATAAACAAATGGGACCTCATGAACCTTAAAAGCTTTTGCACAGCAAAGGAAACCATAAAGAAGATGAAAAGACAACCCTCATAATGGGAGAAAATATTTGAAATGAAGCAACTGACAAAGGATTAATCTCCCAAATTTACAAGCAGCTTATGCAGCTCAATATCAAAAAACAAACATCCCAATCTAAAAATTGGCAGAAGACCTAAATAGACATTTCTCCAAAGAAGATATACAGATTGCCAACAAACACATGAAAGGATGCTCAACATCACTAATTATTAGAGAAATGCAAATCAAAACTACAATGAGGTATCACCTCACAGCAGTCACAATGGCCATCATCAAAAAATCTACAAACAATAAATGCTGGAGAGGGTGTGGAGAAAAGGGAACCCTCTTGCACTGCTGGTGGGAATGTAAATTGATACAGCCACTGTGAAGAACAGTATGGAGCTTCCTTAAAAAACTAGAAATAGAACTACCATATGACCCAGCAATCCCACTACTGGGCATATACCCGGAGTAAAACATAATTAAAAAAAACTCATGCACCACAATGTTCATTGCAGCTCTATTTTCAATAGCCAGGACATGGAAGCAACCTAAGTGTCCACTGACAGATGAATGGATAAAGAAGATGTGGCACATATATACAATGCAATACTACTCAGCCATAAAAATAAACTAAATTGAGTTATTTGTAGTGAGGTGGATGGACCCAGAGTCTGTCATACAGACTGAAGTAAGTCAGAATGAGAAAAACAAACACTGTATGCTAACACATAGATATGGAATCTAAAAAAAGAAAAAAGAAAAAAAAATGGTTCTAAAGAACCTAGGGGCAGGAAAGGAATGAAGACACAGATGTAGAGAATGGACTTGAGGACACGGGGAGGGGGAAGGGTAAGCTGGGATGAATGAGAGGGTGGCATGGACTTATATATACTACCAAATGTAAAATAGATAGCTAGTGGGAAGCAGCCACATAGCACAGGGAGATCAGCTCAGTGCTTTTTGATCACCTAGAGGGGTGGGATAGGGAGGGTGGGAGGGAGACACAAGAGGGAGGAGATATGGGGATATATGTATATGTATAGCTCATTCACTTTGTTATAAAGCAGAAACTAACACACCATGGTAAAGAAATTATACCCCAAGAAAGATGTTTAAAAAAAAAAAGGGACAGTCTCTCCTATTGATTGCTATAATAACCCAATGGTGGTAAACAGAATAGGAGATGAATTTCCAGAAGCTTTTTGGCTTGCCATTGGCTTTCTAACAAGTAGACTTCCTGAATTTCTCTCCAATTCGTCATTTTTCTAAGCTATCTGAGTCATTTCAAATAGTGTTCAATGGACAAAGGCAACAAATGTACATGAAATTCTAGTCTTTCAGTGATTCTGTTCCCTGGAGGCAGTTGTGAGTGAAAGTACTGGCCAAATACAGTATTCATAAAGATTCTGTTAGCTTCATCATTGATATTTGTGGTAGTCAGATTTCTAAGAAGATCCCAAAGTTCCCTGCCACTTGGTTGCATACTTTGTATAATCCCTTCCCCTTGAATGTGGGTGGTACCTGTGAAGAAAATGGATGTCATTCTTGTGATTAGGTTGTTATATTGCCAAGGGGAAAGAACTTTTGTGAATGTAATTAAGGTCCCTAACCAGGTGATTTTGAGATAGTAAAGGATTATTATGCTGGGTGGGCCTGACTTCATCAGATGAGTCCTTCAAAAGAAGCATCAGGGACCTCCCTGGTGGCACAGTGGTTAAGAATCTGCATGCCAATGCAGGGGACATGGGTTCGAGCACTGGTCCGGGAAGATCCCACATGCCGCGGAGCAACTAAGTCCGTGCACCACAACTACTGAGCCTGTGCTCTAGAGCCTGCGAACCACAACCACTGAAGCCTGCACTCCTAGAGCCCGTGCTCCACAACAACAGAAGCCACCGCAATGAGAAGCCCACGCGCTGCAACAAAGAGTAGCCCCCACTCGCCACAACTAGAGAAAGCCCACGCACAGCCATGAAGATCCAATACAGCCAAAAATAAATAAATACATTTATAAAGAAATAAAATTAAAAAAAAAAGAATTAGAAGTCAGAGAGATTCTCTTGCTGGCTTTGAAGTAGTAACCTGCCATGTGATAAAAAGGCCTGTGAGAAGGTCACATGGCAAAGAACTGTAGGGACCTCGAGGGACTAAGTGGAGCTGTGGCTGACAGACAGCTTTTAAGAAATCTGGGACCTTAGTCTTTAAGCTACAAGGAACAGAATTCTACCAACAATTGCAAGCATGTGCAAGAAAACCCTAAGCTCCAGAAAAGAATGCAACCTGGACAAAATTTTGATTGCAGCCTTGTGAGTCCCTGAGCAAAGAGACCAGTTAAGCTGTGCCCAGACTCTTGACCCATGGAAACCATGAGATAATACATGTGTGTTGTTTTGTTTTAAGCTAAGTTTGTTGTAATTTGCTATACAGCAATAGCAGACTAACATGATATTCAAATATAAGACTATTGTTCATGCTAGGAATGGGTGTATTAGAGATGCCTACTATGCACTAATTAATCTCTAGACATCCAGAAGTTTCCATTATTTTTAGCAAGTCTGTCCTAGCAGTGAGGTATTCCATTAGCCTACACTCACCCAGAGAAAATGGTAAGACACCTTCTTAGGAAAGAGGCTAATAAATAGTGATTTCCAATGGTGTAAACACTTTCTATTTCCTCCTGATTCTTTCAAGACACATCAATAATAAAATGAGATCAATGATATGAAAAAATTCAAAATAATTCTTGAGGTCTCCTATAACAAATCAAGGTTTTTTTTTGGGGGGGGGTACTTTTTGCTGCAACCTGATGTAACAAAAAGAATACACAGGGGAAAAAATCATAATCAATTTCAACTCCCCCTCTCACCCAAATCATGAGATTTACGAAACATTTTGATCAAGAACTTTACAGTTACAATTGTGAAGCAAATCCTACAGGAACGATAAGAAAGTACAATGCTGTTCTTTGCTTGAGAAAGCTTCTAAAAGGGGATATTTTTTAGGAGTCAAAGGAGCTACAGTATTAATGGGAAGGGGGGAAGAAGGGAGAGATCACAATAAACTATAATTATTCCAGTGACAATGGAACAACATGATGGATTTTTAAAGAGGAGGTGACAAGTCAGGGTTAGTATTTATTTTGTTAGAGGACTTAGTCAAACATCCACTGTCCTGTGAAAATGATCCCTGGTTAATGCTACTCAGGACAGCAGGACCTTTTAGTCAAAAATCCACTGTCCTGTGAAAATGATCCCTGGTTAATGCTACTCAGGACAGCAGGACCTTTTAGTCAAAAATCCACTGTCCTGTGAAAATGATCCCTGGTTAATGCTACTCAGGACAGCAGGACCTTATCTTGTCTGTTGTAGGAGTTTGCGTGATGCAATTTCAGTTGTCAGAGAAGATTTAACTGGTATATGTTTCTTTCTTCAAAGTATCAAAGTCAAGAACAGAAAGGTTAGGGGACTTCTCTGGCGGTACAGTGGTTGAGACTCTGTGCTCCCACTGCAGGGGGCATGGGTTCGATCCCTGGTTGGGGAACTAAGATTTCACACGCCTCGTGGCACGGCCAAAAAAAAAAAAAAAAAAAAGTTTCAATACTGTTCATTTATAGTCACAATCTGTTTGGGAGAAACCAGCAAACTCTGCACTTTCATTTTAAAATCCAATATATAAGCTGGTTAGAGAGGAGCACAAAATGCTGTTTAAGTTCGTCTGTTCATGTTTGGCTTCAGACATTCTTCTGTTTGCTGTCATGATCGAATTCCCAATGACCTATCTTTACCGCATTACCAGAACAACTATTACACTAAACCTAAAGGCTATTGGAAGCCTTCATCCACCGAGGAGCCTCAAGAGAGCCAGGAGGCAGCTAAAGAGATGGTCATCAAATTCCTACATATTGATCATTTCCAAAAAACAGACTGAGAATAATAAAAGCCACAAGTGATGGAGCACCTACTATGTACCATGTACTTACAAATCCTTACATTTTCATCACAGAATGGTAGGTATTACTATCCTACCTACCTATACCTTTTTAAAGAGGAGAAATGTCACAGAAAGTAGATATCAAGGATGTCAAACAACTTGTGCAAGATCATACAGCCATTCTTTGCTGTATACCTGTAACTAGCACATCATTGTTAATCAACTATACTCCAATATAAAATAAAAATAATAAAAAAGATCATACAGCCATTAAGTGATAATTCCAACCCAGGTCCCTCTGGTTCTAAAGCTTGGATATTTTGTAAAATATCACACTCCCTCATGTAGTTTCCCTTGTATACTATAAAAAGTGTCCTATTTAAGTCAACAAAATATATTCATAGTTGAAGTTTCTAACATGGTTATCCAAAGAAAAAAATCAAAGGAAGTTTATATCAGCTGCAAACGACTATGCGAAAAATGAAAACAACTCTGAAGTACAGTACTAAGAATCACCTTGTCTTACATACCAAAGGTTTTTCTTGGCCTTAGTAGGAATCAGTATTTTATTAAATATACTCAATGTATTACCAGTAATTCTAACACAGAACCTCCAAAGGAAAAATATCACACAGACTTAGAAGAAGTCTTCTAATAGATAACGACCCAAAGATGTTAAATTGTAGAAGAGTAAACACATTTAATACGTACGATAGGCCGCTTGCCTGTTCAGCGAGTGGCTTTCTCTACAGCCTCCTGCGAATGACAGCAGAAGGATCACAATTTTTCTAAGAATCATTGACATCTTCCAAGCCTGGTCTATATGATAATGCGGAAATACCTCATGTAACCAGAGGTAAAGTCTAACACACAATTATTAAGAATTCAGTAAGTCTTGACATTAAGGGAGGCCTCTGAGCTACTAACATCAGTGTCAAAGTAGGCAACAAAGTTGAGGCATTTTACTCAGAGGAAAGTGCAGTTGTACAGAAACTAAGGGAAGTATTTCAAGGAAACGGCTGTGATGGATTGCGGTGAAGGCTGTTGAGAGGTCAAGTATAATGAGAATAAATGAGCACCAGGAGAGTGAGGCCCATGGAAGATGGGTTAGAATGGCTTGCAAAAATCAACGGGAAGGGAAGAAGCAGGGACAATGGTTGTAGTCAACTCTCTCATAAAACAGGTCTGTAGAGGGGAGCAGAAAATTAGGGTAGTAGCTTTAGGGAGCTGGAGGGAAGCAAAGCAGAGCTTTCTGAAGATGGGAGCCAATAAGGCATGCTGGTCTTCTGATAGGCATGTCTAGCAGGTGGGCAGAAGGCCATGCTTTGGCGGGAGGATAATTGAGGGAGCAAAGTCCCGGAGAAGGTGAGAGGTCACAAGATTAGTAGGGGGAGGAGCCAGGATTTGAACCCAGCCAGCCCAAACTCTTCCTTCTTTCAGCGTACTGCTCCACCCAGATGCCTACTTCTGAAGAAAAGGTCCCATTATCTATCTATCTTACTGGTATAAACAAGCTGGTTTAAAATAGAGCTCATTGAGGGTATGGAAATATTTTTCTCCAGCCTAAATGACAGGCTAACTGCTGTCGTACTGTTCTCTGTACATTTGGGCCTTCAGACTCCCCTATACCTCCAGGTCTAAGTGTGGGGAATGGATACGCCAGTCAGGTCTGTCAGACTAATTGTGCCGGCATAAACTGCAGTGCCATTTCTCAAGCACAGGATGAAACCTGAGGAGCAGTACCGTATTTTGCAAGTCACCTACCACCAGCAAATTTACACTCAGACTCATGGCTTCCAGATGCAGAGCACTGCCCCACTCTCTAGCAGCTGCCCCCCAGGCAAGAACTGGACCTTCCTAGGACCATTTCAGCTATACCTTATGATGAGATCATCTCCAACCACGATGCTAAATAAAGGCTGTGCTTGGATAGATTAATCCCACAGTTAAAGGACCATTCTGTTCCTGTGGGTATCAACACATGCTGTGTGACAGGAGGAAGTAATTCAAGATACTGTATTCATCTTAGATTTGTGTCCTAATGATAAAATCCATTAGGGTTCATCCTAATGTAATTTATTATGATTAACACACTCAGCAATAAAAAAGTAAAACATTCAGACTATTTTGACTTTTAACCTTTTTCAGTGAATAAAAATGTTTTAAAATCATTTTTATGATGGAGAGAATAAAATGAAAGTTAATACAGCTTCTGAGGTTTATCCTTCTTGCTCTATATGCAACTATTTAAAATGAGCTAAAAGGACCCCCCCCAAAGAATTACCACATCATAAAGAAGTTCAGGTAATTTAAAAGGCTTGGACACAAGTGATATCTTCAATTTTTAAAAAATGGGAGAATGGAGTAAAAATTATATGGATTATTCAGGAGAAAAGAAATGATGAGTTCTCTAATGTATGCCAAATGTTCACTTGTAAGTGAAAATTTACAACCAGAGAGAGTAAAAAGAATAGACACAAGGAAAACGTCATACAAAAATTCTAGTTCCTATAAACAGAGCTACCATACGACCCAGCAATCCCACTCCTGGGCATATACCCTGAGAAAACCATAATTCAAAAAGAGTCATATACCACAATGTTCACTGCAGCTCTATTTACAATAGCCAGGACATGGAAGCAACCTAGGTGTCCATCAACAGATGAATGGATAAAGAAGATGGATATATACAATGGAATATTACTCAGCCATAAAAAGAAATGAAATTGAGTTATTTGTAGTGAGGTGGATGGACCTAGAGACTGTCATACAGAGTGAAGTAAGTCAGAAAGAGAAAAACAAATACCGTATGCTAACAATATATATGGAATCTAAAAAAAAAAAAGGTTCTGAAGAACCTAGGGGCGGGGCAGGGCAGGAATAAAGATGCAGACGTAGAGAATGGACTTGAGGACACAGGGAGGGAGAAGGGTAAGCTGGGACGAAGTGAGAGAGTGACATGGACATATATACACTACCAAATGTAAAATAGATAGCTAGTGGGAAGCAGCCGCATAGCACAGGGAGATCAGCTGGGTGCTTTGCGACCACCTAGAGGGGTGGGATAAGGAGGGTGGGAGGGAGACCCAAGAGCGAAGGGATATGGGGATATATGTATGCATATAGCTGATTCACTTTGTCATACAGCAGAAACTAACACAACTTTGTAAAGCAATTATACTCCAATAAAGATATTTTTAAAAAAATCTAGTTCCTTGGCCAACAATAAAGTCTCATGACTTTTAGGGGATTTCCTCTCCTTTCAGGGTAAATACAGACACCCCAGTGTCAGGGCTAAAATTTTAAAATTGCATTTCATGCTCCATATACTTACGAGTTGGAGATTCCCTACCCATCCCATCTTCCCCCTAACCATCTCATCCTTCCACGTGTTCAGGGAAGGATTGATTTTGGCTCAACATAGCAATCACACACATTCACAGAGGACTGAGAATGAAGAAGAAATTACTGAGAAAACCCAACTATTTTCTTTGTATGAAAAATAAATATAGTACAATATAACATAATGTTTTATTCATTCTGCCTAGATACCCAGATGAAAAGTAAAAAACTCAATCATACATATGTTTGGTTTGTATCTGCCCTGTCCGATATGGTCGCTACTAGCCACATGTGGTTACTTAAATTAATTAATTAAAATTAAATGAATTTAAAAATTCCGTTGCTCAGCATAGCCACACTTCAAGTGCTCAATGGCCATATTTAGCTAGTTGTTACAGTACTGGACAGTGCATATTTAGAACATCTGCATCACTGCAGAAAGTTCTATTCAATAGCTTTGGTCTATATGCCACCAAAGAACATTTTTACCTTTTTTGGTCCTGTTGTAGAACAGTAGATAAATCTTACTTTTATATTTTTTTTCAGCATGTTTAACCCTCTTTTAAGTTGCAAAAGCAAAATATATGCACTATACAAATACAGAATTGTATAAAGGGGAAAAAAACAAAAGCTCTTTCCTCTTTATGTTCAACAACCTGGGGGTAACCCAGTGCTCAAGCTTGGTAAATATCCTTCTAGATGCTTTTCTTCACCTACAATATTCATTTAGATGATGTGAGGTTATGTGTTTATTAAAATATGTTCAGTCTGTGTGTTAAAACATGATTGAAATCTTGGAGTTTAAGGTTCCTACTGGTAGAATTTAATTTGTAAGTGATGCAGTCTGCGATGTTCCATGCTTGGGATATGCCTGCACTGGGAATCTATTAAGTCCTAATGTTCCTTGGATACAAGCAGAGCACCCATCACCTCATTTAAAGTAAAATTTGAAACTGATGGGAACATTTCATAGGGGAAAAGAGCAATATAATTTTAGGTCTCTTCAAATTGCTTGAACTGTGAAATCAAGTAATGAACACTAGAAAAGGTTCTGTCAGCTAGAATCTCAGCTTAGTGTAGTCAGCATTTTGTTGCTAAACCTTATTACGGCAAAGTATTTGATTTTTCATCTCTGCACTCTGTTCATCCCCACAAATAAACTACTTTGACCTCCACCTGTTACTTAGTGAAATCTGCCTCCCATCCTTCAATAACCCTATTCTTTGCCTTCAAAGGCCTTTGAGTCGTTGAGAAAGTGGGGAGGTAGAGCCGTGCAATGAACGGAGCGGATACCACTTTATAACTATGCGGTAGTTCATAGTTCAGGCTAGAAGCCCACAGAGCAAAAGGAAATGGATTTTTTAAAAAGGCAATGCCTGTGGATGCTGAAAGGGGGCAACACATTTCATCATTTTAACATTAAATTTTTCACTGAGACACGTTCTCTCTCGAGCTCTTGTTTAATGCAGAAAACGTCTGGCTTCTTCCTTATAAGAAAGCCTCTCTCTAAAAGAGTCACGCCTTCATTTCAGTGAGATGAGCCAACAGGTCATTTCAAAGCTTCAAAATACTTCAAGTAGCTCTGTTATTCTGATAGTTGGCAAAACAAAATGAACTGCTAACCTCAAATGCAGCTTTGTGGATGCAAAAGGCCCACACTATTATTAAACACTACTAAAACAAACAAAAACATAAAATCAAAAGGAAATAGCTGTGCACAACTACGTGAGTCACTTTTGGAAGCAAAATGACATATTAGAAAAGAGTATTCTTTGTAAAGTTGCACTTCTGATTAATGCTACATTCAACAGAAGAGACGGTGTCTGTCTAATTACGTTGAACACTTAAGAGACGGTGTCTATCTAATTACGTTGAACACTTAAGAGACGGTGTCTGTCTAATTACGTTGAAAACTTATCAGAGAGGGATTAGCAGGATGTTTCTTCTCACTGTCATTCTTTGTGACAATGTAATGATAGATCCATTTACTTAGGAGTGCAATTGTTAAAAACTGTGCTGTCTTCTTAACTGTCTTCATATCTTGGAAATATTTTATTAAAAATTACTTGTCTGACGTGAAGGATAAACGCTTGGCAAAGCTTTTCACATCAATTAAGTAGATGAGTTAGTTCCATTCAGTCACAGCCTTTGTTGAGTGTCTTATGCAAGTCTGCTGAAACTTGATCACCCTAACACTTTTATATTGGAGTTAATGATTCACCCTTTTTTCTCCTTGTCTTATTTGTCCAAATCCTAAAGTTTGGTTTTCACTTAAACTAAAAACTGCTCATGGCCGACATTTTCTCTGGAGTCATGATTTAGCACTTCTCCTTCATATTCACACGTTTTTTTGGAACCCAGCACAAGGATCCAATTTTATACAGACAACTCCCCACGGGCCAGTCAGAATGGGATGCTAGCAACGTACAATCTTTTGCATCTTTTTCTACTAGGATAATTAACTCTATAGAGTGTTTATTAGGAAAAGGTCTTTACGCACTATAAAAACAAAAAAGCAAACCACATTGGACTCTTTAAGTAGGCTGGCTACACCCAAGCCAAAGGACTATCTTCATATGTATCTAAACAGACAAAACTAGGTTCCTCTCCTTTTTTTCGTTCTACTTACCAACCCTCAAAAGACAACTGTCACCAATTGAATGTGAAAAACAACGAAATATCCGTACTGAATGTAAGTTGCTGAACCTCTCCCACAAGGGAGAGTTTATTTCTCTGGCTTTGGTCAACTTCAGACAACTATCAATTAGTCCAAGGGGGCAGATAATGACATTTATAACAAATATATCTCTGCAAAAGTCTCTAAATGTGTGGCTAGGATATAAATTTATGTGACCCAATATAATAATTATGTGTTATAAAGATTTTTTTTTTAAACTAAAGGCATGTTAAGGCTTCAGTGCCAATGGACAAACTCATAAAAATATCAAGCACATCAAAAGGGGAAAAGTTACCAGTTAAGTCTTTTGAGGATACGATTTCTTTTCTGAAGAAAAAAAGAAATCACCCACTGGCAAAAAGAACTCTTAAAATTAGAAGCAGGTGTCACTGCTATG
Source organism: Neophocaena asiaeorientalis asiaeorientalis (assembly GCF_003031525.2). NCBI lineage: Eukaryota > Metazoa > Chordata > Mammalia > Artiodactyla > Phocoenidae > Neophocaena > Neophocaena asiaeorientalis. Next base: position 1,337,730 of record NW_020172732.1, on the reverse strand, counting down.
AAGTGATAAATATCAAAGAATAGCTGGCCCTGAAAAGTATTCTTATGCATCCCATACTACTTTTAATCCTCGCACGTGTATTTTGACATCAGAACATGAAGCGCTGCCTATGTAAGTCCCTAAAGGGTGCTAAAACATGAGAGGTGCTGCACAGCCATTTTGAAAACCATCTCTTCGCTCAGGTTCACGAAATGGCTGAAAGGCAGATGGCGAATTCTAACTGGCATTAAGTCACAAGCAATCATGATATCCTAGAATTCATTCATCTTAGAAGCTAATCACAGTGAAGTGATTTCTGGGTTGGGATAGCTAACGCTGCAGAATAATCTGGTACTGCAGAGGACACTTCAGTTTAGAAATGGATGTTGGGTTGCCATTCCTTGAATTCCTAATGACTTGAGTGCAAGGATGCAAATGAAAACTTTACCTCTCATTAGATACAAAGTGGAAAAATCCCTAGAGGTTGGCATGTTTCTTCAAAATGAAGGACAATAAGATGTTTGGACCACATTAAAATCCACAAAGGCTGGAGCATCATCTGAATGAACGTTCACAGCTGTCTGTGAAGCCCTTCCCCACGGTGGCTGGAGACACTGGACCACAGCACAGAGTCCCTTACTCCAAACAGACCAGAGAACGAGGAACCAAAGTAACCCGGTATTTAAAAATCAAAAGCTTCAGAGGGGGATTTTCAATTGTTACAAAAGGGAGATCAGTAATACTTTACTCTGAAGAGGCAAGCTGCATAATTGTATTGAAATGGGTTCAGTTATTTTATCAGGGTTTAATATTTCATCACTTAGAAATAAAGTGATTTTTTTATTCCTGAAGTTTTCTCCTATTTGAGAGACATACTTTGTGATTCAGTGCAGGAAGGAACCCTCTCCATTTTAGTGTTTGGTGGGTTGTTCAGGAATCCATCAGGAAACAGTCCCTGATTTACTACGTTGATGTGAGCGTTTCTCGTAATCTTCTAGGACGTAATTCACCCATCATCTCAATATGGGTGTCATATCTTTGATTAATTGATGAGTTTATGATGTATTTGAAATCCTTGGATGGACGGAGTTGGATAAATAGGCATTACTGTAATCCTCTGCTGAGCAGGAAAGCGACTGGGGTGTGCACAGCCACATCAGGACCTGCTGCGCAGCACGGGCGGAAAAGCTATTCCCTCCTGAGACCTGCGTGCACCTGAGGACTTCTTTCCTCCTTTTCTCCCCTCATCCCCATAGAAAGCCCCTTAATTCTAGAGTATGAAAAACCGATTTTATTAAAAACACTGGTGGCCAAACTAGAGAGAACTTTATTCCCACATAAACTGACAGTGTCATACTTGATTATTTAACATTTAAATAGACTCATCAGTATGTAGGACCGAGAGAGGGAAGTAAGTCTGCAAATAGTATTATTAGTGATCTGTATCACTTTTACAAATTGAACATATATGTACATATACATGTTATATCTATACATATATGCACATATTTGTCACATATATATGTATAAATATATAGCTACATATATAAAAATATATACAGATAGCTTAGAACAATGTATGGCCCATGGTAAATGCTCAATAAACATTAGCCCTTTCTAATAGAACACTTATATATTTAAATTTTTAGCAGCATTCCAATGACAAAATACAAGTAAATTTATCTTTTATTGTTAATCAGATTGTGGTATTACTCATGTCTATGAAATATCTACATTGTGTTCAGAGGAAGTAGGAACACTTCTTTAAGAAGTATTTTTTCTCTTTATATCAGAGGTTAAAACTACATTCTGTTTGAGTTCTACAAATATTTATTAGTATTTATTAGATAAATAAAATCTGTTAGACAAAGGAAAATCAACACAGGACATTCTTAGGTAAGTCTGATTATCTGTCTATCTATCTGTCTATCTATATCTTTTATTTCTCCTCTTCCAACTATACTTTCTGGTTACTTTTCCCTTTGGTGAATTTAATCTCAATTCAGAATAATTTTGTTTCCTCTAAGTAAATATTTGCTTAGATTCTGCCCATTTTCACTATCTACAAGTCAGAACACTGCTTTAGGAAGGGGTTGAGTCCATGGGTGCAGAAAGCTGTATCTTTTGCTGGAGTAGGATGGCATTGCCTTGTGTGCTTCCAGAGTGTTTCCTAGCACATCAGCATTCTACCTGCTTCTCAGAGATAAAGAAAGATAAGACTCTGATAGTATGAAAGGAAGGAAACAGGGACCGGTGTTCACTGATGCTCCTTTAATAATGGAATGGCTGATGCATCTGCTTTTTCAGTTACAGCAGAGGATGGTGGTCTAAGCCAACGAATCAAATTCTAACCTACGTGACACTTAGCGTACTCGATACCTTGCAGAACTGGGTATTGGTTTAACCAGTTACCTGTCCTTCCTTCACTGAGCTAGAAGGTTTGTCTTATCTATTTTTATATGCCCTCTACCATCTTGCACAGTGCTTTATATATAACAGACGCAGACATGTATACTAGGGTTTCAATTTAATTTCATAGTATCTTAAACTCACATAGCACTTCAGCATTTTGAAAAAGGGATAGCTAATATCTGTATAAAGCTATATGTTTATAAGTATACTTTACATTTATTAAAAATACTCCTATGTCCGGTGTCATGCACAGTACCTTTCACACAGCTGGTGCTTAATAAGTGGTAGTTCCTGTTTTTATTATAATCTCATCTGATCTTTTCAAAACTGTGAGTTAGGAAGGCCAAGGTGTTTTATAGAACCCAATGTTGACATATGAGGAAATGAAAATTCAGAGAAGTCGTTTGCTAAAAATTTCAGGCTTGCTCATGACAGAAGCCAAGAATTGGAGGCTTTTGAATCTTAATTGTACTTTTCTCCTCTTTATAATACATGCTACTTTTCTCTTATTTTCTCCCTCCCCAGCAAGCCTATGAAGATTGTTGTGGCTGGAATGAAATTTGCTTTTTTTTGGCTGCATTGTGTCTTCGTTGCTGTGCGCGGGCTTCCTTTAGTTGCAGCGAGCAGGGGCTACTCTTCATTGAGGTGCGCGTGCTTCTCATTGCGGTGGCTTCTCTTGTTGAGAAGCATGGGCTCCAGGCGTGTGGGCTTCAGTAGTTGTTGCATGTGGGCTCAGTAGTTGTGGCACACGGGCTCTAGAAGCACAGGCTCAGCAGTTGTGGTGCACGGGCTTAGTTGCTCCGCGGCATGTGGGATCTTCCTGGGCCAGGGATCGAACCCGTGTTCCCTGCATTGGCAGGCGGATTCTTAACCACTACACCACCAGGGAAGTCCCTGAAATTTACTTTAAAGCTCCTCCTTACAATGTGCTAAATAAGGCCACTCAATGAGCCAGCTCTTTGCTACCTAAGACTCGGGCTGTACTGAAGACGGTGATAAGAACAGGGGAGGGAGGAAGATTTCCCGTGTAAACCTAAGGTATAGGATACTTTTTTCCTTCCTTCTTTCTAGCATACTTACACAGCTTCATTTGCAAACATGAAATAAAAAATTTGGCGACTTGGGTAATTTATTTACTCAGATAAGACCAGCTGAAATGCTGCATCTGTTTTCCTGGGAGCTTCTGTATTCACGAAATCGTGCATCTGAGTTCTCTGATGCAAGTCAAACTGTACTCACTCACTCAACAGATGTACGCAGCACTCTGCTTCCTGAGCACTTTGCCCTCCTCAAAGGACAAGACAAGACATGTGTGGTCCCCATCTCATTCTTTATTTAGTTATCCAACAAATCTTGGTTGAATGGTTACCATGTGCCAGGTACTATAACAGGCTTCAGGTATACAATGGTCATTTTTTGGACCATGTTCTACCATATCTACGTATTTGACAAACACACACCCACACATATATAGTGTACGTGCACGTATGTGAGAAGAGTATTTCTTTTTTCCTAATAGGTAAAGTTTTAGACTCCAATTACAATAGGTTGTTTTAGCGCCCCTTTTTTGTCTTTAAAAAATAGGCTTGATAAAGGAAATTCGGACATTTTTGAAGGGTAGTTAAGGAAGGCTCATTTTGTAATATAGCTTTCCTTTCATAACACCTTATTTGGATGAAATTTCTCTGCTAAAAGAGGGTCACTAAAGAGCAGGAACCCTTGTTACTGTAGTGGTGCTCCCTGGTGCACCAGCCTCTAAGAGCAAGTGTCAATACTAAAGAGATAATGGGAGACAACGCTGTCACATAATGATGATTTCCCACTGCTCTATAAATGTAAGAAGAAAAGCCAAGACACTGATCCTATGGCAGTGTTCTGTAACAGTGACTCTTCCTATTACAGCAGGAGATTGTGGGAGATTTAATCATTTCCCCTAATACATGCCAGTACAGCTGAGTGTCCATGATCGATGTATTACTGTTACTAGTCTGCTGCCTTTTTATTGGCATCGATAATGGGGCTCTGCCTATGCTTCTCAGCTACAAGTTTATGTTGGCAAACTTCCCCCACTCCTACAACCGATGAACGACTGTTTACAGTCAAATTAGGACCTATCAGGGTTGGGAATCCAAGTGAACTTATTATGGAGTATTGAAAACTACAATGAACCAACATAAGTCTGCAAAATCCAATTGTGCTCCTAGCAGTTGTGACCCTGAACTCTGGTTCTAAATGTCCTGGGCTGCTGGTTGATGAGATGTTTACCAAATATTCTTCTACAAATGCCTTTAAAAATGTATTTCCAGACTTAATAATTGTGATAAGAATAGACAGTATGCTATCACAGTGCTTAATTTTAACCTTCAAAAATGAGGACTGCTAAGCCTTTGGGAAGAAATCTATCTCTGAAAGAAGTTTATCTCTGAAAGTTTTTAAGAAAAGGACTACAGCTAAATTTACTACTTACCAAATTTGACTTTAAAACTTTTCACTGAACTGTTTAGAACTTCCAGCATCTTGGCTAAATTAATCGTGTCTGTTAATAAGGATTTACAATCACAAAATAATTGAAGGCATGCTAGAGTTCTGAATATCTTCCTACAGCAGAAAAATTAAGGAGTAAGAGGCTCCTGTTTTCAAACACAGAACTAAATTTCACTGAAAAAGTCCTATAACTTCATGTTTTTTCACAATAAAAACTATCTTTAACTGTGCTGAAATTGACTGGTATGTATGTCTCAAATGAGGATAGGGGTGCAACTCAGTAATCCATGAAGCCCACTGAACCCTCGGATGAGTCAATTCTGGGGACACAGACAACCAGAGAAGTTTCACAGGACAGCCACAAAGCTGGCTTGCAAGATATATGTATCTTAGAAAGAAAGGTATATGAAGAACACTTAAATTTATATATATACCAATAACTGAAAGGCTAAGAGACATCATGTCTCACTTTCAAGTGTGTAAGCATTTCTCATTTGGGCTCCAATGGAAACCCAGTTTCGTTGCCTCCTTTTGAGGACAGTGTCCCTAATTCTAAAGTCAGCTCTCTCCTTTTACTCCAATAGCATTTAATCCAACCACCATGAGCTGGGTAGGGTTTGTCTCTCTCACACCAGTCAGAATGGCCATCATCAAAAAATCTAGAAACAATAAATGCTGGAGAGGGTGTGGAGAAAAGGGAACACTCTTGCACTGCTGGTGGGAATGTGAATTGGTACAGCCACTATGGAGAACAGTATGGAGGTTCCTTAAAAAAACTACAAATAGAACTACCATATGACCCAGCAATCCCACTACTGGGCATATACCCTGAGAAAACCATAATTCAAAAAGAGTCATGTACCAAAATGTTCATTGCAGCTCTATTTACAATAGCCTGGAGATGGAAACAACCTAAGTGCCCGTCATCGGATGAATGGATAAAGAAGATGTGGCACATATATACAATGGAATATTACTCAGCCATAAAAAGAAACGAAATTGAGCTATTTGTAATGAGGTGGATAGACCTAGAGTCTGTCACACAGAGTGAAGTAAGTCAGAAAGAGAAAGACAAATACTGTATGCTAACACATATATATGGAATTTAAGAAAAAAAAATGTCATGAAGAACCTCAGGGTAAGACAGGAATAAAGACACAGACCTACTAGAGAATGGACTTGCGGATATGGGGAGGGGGAAGGGGAAGCTGTGACAAAGCGAGAGAGTGGCATGGACATATATACACTACCAAACGTAAAATGGATAGCTAGTGGGGAGCAGCTGCATAGCACAGGGAGATAAGCTCAGTGCTTTGTGACCACCTAGAGGGGTGGGATAGGGAGAGTGGGAGGGAGGGAGACGCAAGAGGGAAGAGATATGGGAACATATGTATATGTAGAACTGATTCACTCTGTTATAAAGCAGAAACTAACACACCATTGTAAAGCAATTATACTCCAATAAAGATGTAAAAGAATTAAAAAGGGAAAAAAATAATAATTCTAATGATACTTCACATGATTAAAGAACATTAATTTTAACAAAGGACTTTAGCATTTGGAACAGAAGTTCAAGTTCATCATTTGATTGTTGTAACTTTGCGACAGAGATGGGGTAGAAACAATAGTGCCCATCTTACAGATGGTGACTGACAATGGAGGAAATTTGGTTTGCCCTTGAAGACAGGGACTTGACGGGGTCATCCTGTCACTACTCTGTACTGTACACAGTCAGCACTTAATAAAGATTCAGTGACTTGGCTTGAATTGAACTATACTGATTAGATGACCAGCTCTTCTTCTCCATGCACTTCAAATGGAGGAAGATGAGAGAGGCAGAAGAGAGAAGTTTCTTTCTTGTACTGAGGTATGAATCACTGTGTGAGGGTACCATCTTCTCTGATCTGTCTGAAAATAGGCTAGATTTCTATCTATCTAGAAGAGTGTTAAAGGCATTCCTACTTAAAGTAGGGAGAAAGCTTGGGAGAGCACAACACTGAAAGTTCAGGGTGCTGCTAGACAAGGCAATGATTGAGTGGTGAGAGCCTACATAAAGGAACA
>NW_020172732.1:1305794-1325794 GCF_003031525.2 Neophocaena asiaeorientalis asiaeorientalis | reverse complement strand
TTCCCACCAACAGTGCAAGAGGGTTCCCTTTTCTCCACACCCTCTCCAGCATTTGTTGTTTGTAGATTTTCTGATGATGCCCATTCTAACTGGTATGAGGTAAGACCTCACTGTAGTTTTTTTTTGTTTTAATTAATTAATTTTATTTTTAAAATTTTGGCTGTGTGGGTCTTTGTTGCTGTGCATGGGGTTTCTCTAGTTGCGGTGAGCGGGGGCTACTCTTTGTTGCAGTGCGTGCGCTTCTCATTGCGGTGGGTTCTCTTGTTGCAGAGCACGGGTTCTAGGCATGCGGGCTCAGTAATTGTGGCACACGGCCTTAGCTGCTCCACAGCATGTGGGATCTTCCTGGACCAGGGCTTGAACCCGTGTCCCCTGCATTGGCAGGCAAATTCATAACAGCTGTGCCACCAGCGAAGCCCTCTCACTGTAGTTTTGATTTGTATTTCTCTAATAACTCATGATGTTGAGCAGCTTTTCACATGCCTTTTGGCCATCTGTATGTCTTCTTTGGAGAAATGTCTATTTAGGTCATCTGCCCATTTTTTGATTGGGTTGTTTGTTTTCTTAATATTGAGTTGCATGAGCTGTTTATAGATTTTGGAGATTAATCCTTTGTCCATTGATTCGTTTGCAAATATTTTCTCCCATTCTGAGAGTCTTTTCATCTTGTTTATAGTTTCCTTTGCTGTGCAAAAGCTTTCTAACCTTCATTAGGTCCCATTTGTCTATTTTTGTTTTTATTTCCGTTACTCTAGGAGGTGGGTCAAAAAAGATCTTGCTGTGATTTATGTCAAAGAGTGCTCTTCCTATGTTTTCCTCTAAGAGTTTTATAGTCTCTGGTCTTACATTAGGGTCTTTAATCCATTTTGAGTTTATTTTTGTGTATGGTGTTAGGGAGTGTTCTAATTTCATTCTTTTACATGTAGCTGTCCAGTTTCCCCAGCACCACTTATTGAAGAGACTGTCTTTTCTCCATTGTATATCCTTGCCTCCTTCGTCATAGACTAGTTGACCATATGTGCTTGGGTTTATCTCTGGGTTTTCTATCCTGTTCCATTGATCTATATTTCTGTTTTTGTGCCAGGACCATATTGTCTTGATTACTGTAGCTTTGTAATATAGTCTGAAGTCAGGGATTCTGATTCCTCCAGCTCTGTTTTTTTTCCCTCAAGATTGCTTTGGCTATTTGGGGTCCTCTGTGTCTCCAAACAAATTTTAAGATTTTTTGTTCTAGTTCTGTAAAAATGCCATTGGTAATTTGATAGGAATTGCACTGAATCTGTAGATTGCTTTGGGTAGTATAGTCATTTTCACAATATTGATTCTTCCAATCCAAGAACATGGTATATCTCTGTGTCTGTTTGTGTCATCTTTGATTTCTTTCATCAGTGTCTTATAGTTTTCTGAGCACAGGTCTTTTACCTCCTTAGGTAGGTTTATTCCTAGGTATTTTATTCTTTTTGTTGCAGTGGTGAATGGGATTGTTTCCTTAATTTCTCTTTCTGACCTTTTGTTGTTAGTGTATAGGAATGCAAGAGATTTCTGTGCATTAATTTTGTATCCTGCAACTTTACGAAATTCATTGATTAGCTCTAGTAGTTTTCTGGTGGCAACTTTAGGATTCTCTATGTATAGTATCATGTCATCTGCAACAGTGACAGTTTTACTTTTTTCTTTTCCAATTTGTATTCCTTTTATTTCTTTTTCTTCTCTGATTGCTGTGACTAGGACTTCCAAAACTACGTTGAATAATAGTGGCAAGAGTGGACATCTTGTCTTGTCCCTGATCTTAGAGGTAATGCTTTCAGTTTTTCACCACTGAGAATGACATTTGCTGTGGGTTTCTCATATATGGCCTTCACTATGTTGAGGTAGGTTCCCACTATGCCCAATTTCTGGAGAGTTTTTTATCATAAATGGGTGTTGAATTCTGTCAAAAGCTTTTTCTGCATCTATTGAGATGATCATATTGTTTTTATTCTTCAGTTTGTTAATATGGTGTGTCACATTGATTGATTTGCGTATACTGAAGAATCCTTGCTTCCCTGGGATAAATCCCACTTGATTATGGTGTATGATCCTTTTAATGTGTTGTTGGATTCTGTTTGCTAGTATTTGGCTGAGGATTTTTGCATCTATATTCATCAGTGATATTGGTCTGTAGTTTTATTTTTTTGTAGTATCTTTTTTGGTTTTGGTATCAGGGTGATGGTGGTCTCATGGAATGAGTTTGGGAGTTTTCTTTCCTCTGCAATTTTTTGGAAGAGTTTGAGAAGGATGGGTGTTAGCTCTTCTCTAAATGTTTGATAGAATTCACCTGTTAAGCCATCTGGTCCTGGACTTTTGTTTGTTGGAAGATTTTTAATCACAGTTTCAATTTCGTTACTTACGATTGGTCTGTTCATATTTTCTGTTTCTTCCTGTTTCAGTCTTGGAAGGTTATAACTTTCTAAGAATTTGTCCATTTCTTCCAGGTTGTCCATTTTATTGGCATAGAGTTGCTTGTAGTAGTCTCTTAGGATGCTTTATATTTCTGCAGTGTCTGTTGCAACTTCTCCTTCTTCATTTCTAATTTTATTGATGAGTCCTCTCCCTCTTTTTCTTGATGAGTCTGGCTAATGGTTTATCAATTTTGTTTATCTTCTCAAAGAACCAGCTTTTAGTTTTATTGATCTTTGCTATTGTTTTCTTTTTTCTATTTCATTTATTTCTGCTCTGATCTTTATGATTTCTTTCCTTCTACTAACTTTGGGTTTTGTTTGTTCTTCTTTCTCTAGTTCCTTTAGGTGTAAGGTTAGATTGTTTATTTGAGATTTTTCTTGTTTCTTGAGGTAGGCTTGTATTTACATAAACTTCCCTCTTAGAACTGCTTTTGCTGCATCCCATAGGTTTTGGTTCATTGTGTTTTCATTGTCATTTGTCTCTAGGTATGTTTTGATTTCCTCTTTGATTTCTTCAGTGATCTCTTGGTTATTTAGTAACATAGTGTTTAGCCTCCATGTGTTTGTGTTGTTTACATTTTTCCCCTGTAATTTATTTTTAATCTCATAGCATTGTGGTCAGAAAAGATTCTTGATATGATTTCAATTTCCTTAAATTTACTGAGGCTTGATTTGTGACCCAAGATGTGATCTATCCTGGAGAATGTTCCATGAGCACTTGAGAAAAATGTGTATTCTGTTGTTTTTGGATTGAATATCCTATAAATATCAATTAAGTCCAACTTGTTTAATGTATCATTTAAAGCTTGTGTTTGCTTATTAATTTTCTGTCTGGATGATCTGTCCATTGGTGTAAGTGAGGTGTTAAAGTCCCCCACTATTATTGTGTTACTGTCGATTTCACCATTTATGGCTGTTAGCATTTGCCTTATATATTGAGGTGCTCCTATGTTGGGTGCATATATATTTATAATTGTTATATCTTCTTCTTGGATTGATCCCTTGATCATTATGTAGCATCCTTTCTTGTCTCTTATAACATTCTTTATTTTAAAATCTATTTTACCTGCTATGAGTATTGCTACTTCAGCTTTCTTTTGATTTCCATTTGCATGGAGTATCTTTATCCATCCCCTCACTTTCAGTCTGTATGTGTCCCTAGGTCTGAAGTGGGTCTCTTTTAGACAGCATATATATGGGTCTTATTTTTGTATCCATTCAGTGAGCCTGTGTCTTTTTGTTGGATCATTTAATCCATTCACATTTAAGGTAATTATCAATATGTATGTTCCTATTACCATTTTCTTTTTTTAAAAAAAATATTTATTTAATTTATTTGGCTGAGCCAGGTCTTAGTTGCAGCTCCAGGGCTCCTTAGTTATGGCTCCAGGGCTCCTTAGTTGTGCAATGGAAACTCTTAGCTATGGCATGCATGTGGGATTTAGTTCCCTGACCAGGGATGGAACCCGGGCCCCCTGCATTGGGAGCGCAGTCTTATCCACTGTGCCACCAGGGAAATCCCTATTACCATTTTCTTAATTGTTTTGAATTTGTTTTTGTAGGTCCTTTTCTTCTCTTGTGTTTTCCAGTTACAGAAGTTCCTTTAGCAGTTGTTATATAGCTGGTTTGGTAGCACTGAATTCTCTTAGCTTTTGCTTGTCTGTAAAGCTTTTGATTTCTCTGTCAAATCTGAATGAGATCCTTGCCAGGTAGAGTAATCTTGGTTGTAGGTTCTTCCCTTTCATGACTTTAAATATATGGTGCCACTCCCTTCTGGCTTGCAGAGTTTCTGCTGAGAAATCAGCCGTTAACTTTATGGGAGTTCCCTTGTATGTTATTTGTCATTTTTTCCTTGTTGCTTTTAATAATTTTTCTTTGTCTTTAATTTTTGTCAATTTGATTACTACACATACCAGCATGTTTCTCCTTGGGTTTATCCTGCCTGGGACTCTCTGCGCTTCCTGGACTTGGGTGGCTATTTCCTTTCCCATGTTTGGGAATTTTCAGTGATAATCTCTTCAAATATTTTCTCGGGTCCTTTCTCTCTCTCTTCTTTTGGGACCCCTATAATGCAAATGGTGTGTTTAATGTTTTCCCAGAGGTCTCTTAGGCTGTGTTCACTTCTTTTCACTCTCTTTTCTTTATTCTGTTCTGCAGCAGTGAATTCCACCATTCTGTCTTTCAGGTCACTTATCCTTTCTTCTGCCTCAGTTGTTCTGCTATTGATTCCTTCTAGTGTATTTTTCATTTCAGTTTATTGTATTGTTCATCTCTGTTCATTTGTTCTTTAATTATTCTAGGTGTTTGTTCCTTACTTCTTCTAGGTCTTGGTTAAACATTTCTTGCATCTTCTTGATCTTTGTCTCCATTCTTTTTCCAAGGTCCTGGATCATCTTCACTATCATTATTCTGAATTCTTTTTCTGGAAGGTTGCCTATCTCCACTTCATTTAATTGTTTTTCTGGAGTTTATCTTGTTCTCTGGTACATAGCCCTCTCCCTTTTCATTTTGTCTGTCTTTCTGTGAATGTGGTTTTTGTTCCACAGGCTGCAGGACTGTAGTTCTTCTTGCTTCTGCTGTCTGCCCTCTGATGGATGAGGCTAGCTAAGAGGCATGTGCAAGCTTCCTGATGGGAGAGGCTGGTGGGGGGCAGAGCTCAGTAAAACTTTAATCCATTTGACTGTTGATGGGTGAGGCTGGGTTCCCTCCCTGTTGGTTGTTTGGTCTGAAGCAACCCAACACTGGAGCCTACCTGGGCTCTTTGGTGGGGCTAATGACAGACTCTGGGAGGACTCACACCAAGTAGTACTTCCCAGAACTTCTGCTGCCAGTGTCCTTGCCCCCATGGTGAGCCACAGCCACCCCCCGCCTCTGCAGGAGACCCTCCAACATTAGCAGGTAGGCCTAGTTCAGTCTCCTATGGGGTCACTGCTCCTTCCCCCTGGGTCCTGATGCACACACTACTTTGTGTGTACCCTCCAAGAATGGAGTCTCTGTTCCCCCCAGTCCTGTCAAAGTCCTGCAGTCAAATCCCGCTAGTCTTCAAAGTCTGATTCTCTGGGAATTCCTTCTCCCATTGCCGGACCCCCAGGTTGGGAAGCCTTACGTGGGGCTCAGAACCTTCACTCCAGTGGGTGGACTTCTGTGGCATAAGTGTTCTCCAGTTTGTGAGTCACCCACCCAGAGGTTATGGGATTTGATTTTATTGTGATTGCGCCCCTCCGACCATCTCATTGCAGCTTCTCCTTTGTCTTTGGGTGTGGGGTATCTTCTTTGGTGAGTTCCAGTGTCTTCCTCTTCATGATTGTTCAGCAGTTAGTTGTGAATCTGGTGCTCTCACAAGAGGGAGTGAGCGCACGTTCTTCTACTCCGCCATCTTGAACCAATCTCCCCTAAAGATCTTCTTATGTGTCTCTTCCACACCCCCACTGTGAATTCCTTGAAAGCAGGAGCCATAGCCTTCCCATTCATCCTTGAGTTCCCAGAACCAGGCATAGTTCCTCATCATGAGAAAATATCCCAGTGAAGGTGTGAGTGAATGAATGAATGAGTTGGGTGAAAAGATTAGGTAGAAGTAAGGCAAAGTGAAATTTCTGCATTTTAGTAAAGTGAACAAGATAAAGGAGTCAGACAGTGGAGCCTGAGGTTTTGTTTTGTTTTTAATTATCATATAGCAAAACTGCCTGGGGGTTCAGGAGTGGAAGGCATACTTTTCTATGAATGTTAACACATGCATAGATTCCTGTCCATCACCACCACAAACAGGATACAGAAGAGTTCCATCATCCCCCAAATCTCCCTTGTGCTATTTCCTTTTTAGTCACACCCTCTGAGGATTCTCTTTTGATATGTTAGAGAGGAGAGAAAAAAGTTAAGATTTGAAGATGAAGGGGTTCAGAGATTTTCTTGGCGCTTGTCTGTTTTAGCAGGGAATTACTCTGAGGCACGGGTTGGGGAACTGTACGAGGTGTGATTCAGACAGGTTATGTATATTACCTCATTTAATTCTCAAGAGCACTGACATAGCTATTATTATTGACAGATTATAAAAATGGGGACAATTAGTTTCAGAGAGGTCAGGTAATTTGCCCATAATCACACAGCCAGCAGGAGCTGGAGTCAGGATTACACTCTGCCTGTCTTTTTCCAAAGCCCACTCTATTCTCTACAGCATTTGACTTTGCATATCGAGGAAGCCACTGGAGAAGATTTTCCCTTGCCCATGTGGAGGTTAGACACTGAGAAAAGTTTCAAAAAGCTTCTGCTATCAGAATTAGTCACATTACTCAAGACTCCAGAGCCAAGACTGAACTACCCCAGGAGGTTAAACTAGCAGTCATCATTTGCTTAGTCCATGAAAGAGGGGCATAAAGATAGCTGTTCCTTTTAAATAGAAAAAGAATCATGATGAAATCCAGTAACAGGAAAACATATTTAAAAGTCTCCTCATTTTATAAAGATCCAAGTACAAGCTATCACACAGGGAACCCATCCTACCTTTCTAATGTTATCAACGTAGTTGAAAAAGTTGATAGATTTTTATTTTATTAAAAGATAAAACCAGACCCAAAAGGCAATTAGCATAAAATGAAAGCGAAGGCAAATGGAACGCTGGATTGCAGTGTAGGTGAAAAGATGTAAGAGTAGAAAACCCTACACACCATTCTCAGTCTCTCTTCTCAGTTAAATGGCATCCTTGCGCTACCACCCTTTCATAAAAGCAGCAGTCAGGTACAAACACGTGTTCACGTGGAAAAAGTCCACTGCTCTGAGCTTGCTGTGTTCCCTTTATGCCTGGCGTGGACTCCCATGCATCCTGGACTTTACAGGGGCGGCTACAAGCCCAATGCCCAGCCCGCTTACCTGGCTCCACTTCATGCCACCCGCTGGACTGACTTCCGCTCCCCGGGGAGCGCCCTTGGCCTGTGTAAAATGGCTCTTCACCAGGACTGTCCATTTCATCCTCCACAGACTTGAGGCGCTTTGTGGAGCTGAAATAACAAACGGACACATGTTTAAAAGTCATCCAAAGCACCTTTCTCCTGGACATGGCATCTCTGGTGGAAAGAAAGGCAAGGGAGGAAGCAGTTGGGTAACTCAGTGTAGTTCATGGTCTCTCTTTAGGCTCTTGTTCAGTTTAGTGAGTCACTGGATGTGGAACAAAGTCTTGGGTCTGTGTTGTTCCAAGTGTCTGGGTTTGATTTTTATTGTCACTCAAGTTTCTGCTGCCCCCCACCTCCGGTTCCTTTTTCCTTTGAGGAACGGGTGGCTGGCTCCCACTCCTGTCTCCACCTGGAAGAGTCAGCAGTAAGCTCACATTTGCATCTCCTAGAGCAGTGGCTGGGGCGTAGCCATCAGCAATGTCCCTAGACATCAATTCAATCCCTCCTGGCACCCCAGAAAGGAGAAAAATCAGGGTGCATGACCCTTGAAGAAAAGCTCGGATTGCTGTTTGGTTTTTTGCCATGTTTTCTCATCTTCCATTTAGATCTGTTCATTTAAAAAATACTTATTGCACAGTCCAGGTACTGATCTAGGCACTAGAGATAAAACAGTGAACAAACAAGATAAAAATAGAAGGAATGGGCTTCCCCGGTGGCACAGTGGTTGAGAGTCCGCCTGCCAATGCAGGGGACACGGGTTCATGCCCCGGTCTGGGAAGATCCCACATGCCGCGGAGCAGCTGGGCCCGTGAGCCATGGCCGCTGAGCCTGCGCGTCCGGAGCCTGTGCTCCGCAACGGGAGAGGCCATAACGGTGAGAGGCCCGCGTACCGAAAAAAAAAGAAGGAAGGAGTACACTTCCTTGTGTGATTAAGGGACATGGAAAAAAGAGTGACCCAGTGACTTTTATGCACTTTCTCTACAACAAAATTACCAAAATGAAATTCTATGCCATCAGGGTGGGGATGTTTTAGTTTTGCATAGGTATGGTTGGGACATTTCCAGAATATTTTCTACCAGTTAAAGGGCTGAATTTTTTTTCCTCCCAATTTGAGACTTCAGGAGTTAAAAGGTAGTGAAATGCTACATGTGGCTAATGTTGTTCTCATTGTGTTAACTGATTATGTCACTAACATACCAGAATTGGTAGATTTCATACCTGGTGCAAGTGCTTGTTGGGAAATCTCTTCCTCCTGTGTCAGGGTACAGAATTTTTAATATGTGTTCATTCATCAAACACTTATTGTGTACCTCCTGCATGCCAGGTGCTGTGCTAAATGCTGCTATATTGAAATAAATCAGACATAACCCCTGTCTCCATGGGGTTTAGAATCTCATGGATGAAGACAGAGAGGTAAACAAAATTGTGCAAAGAGAAATACAGGTATGATGATGGAACCACACAGAGGTTATAGTGGGTTCTTTGAAGGAGTTAGGAAAAGTGATACACAGGGAACGTCAGGAAAGGCCTCCCATAGGAGATGGTTCCTGAACTGTCTGTAAGAGAGTGTCAGGAGATGGGGCAGAAAGAAGGACAGGGCAGAGACAGGCTGTTATTCAGCTGATGCACCCCTCAGGCAGCCATTCTGGATTTTAAAATACTGAAATACTTCTTTACCAGTTGGCAAAGTGCCATTGTCCCATGCCCCATACATTTCCCCCAACCTTGTCATCCCATCTTTGCGCCAGAACAGACTCATGATCCCAAACCTAAAGGGTTAAGGTTTGGCACATCAGGGGGGCATTCCAGGACTTCACACTGTGGCAGGGCAGGTCTGTCCTAACTGGTATGCTTGAGTCACACAGGTTATCTGCTATTTTGAACATCACTCCAGGAGGGAGGTGCGTATCAGGCACTAACAACACCATGAGCAGAGTGTGACACATGCAGAGAATTGGCAGGTGTTTGCTATGGCTGAAGTAGTAGGAAGGGTAGAGCAAAAGAAGGGGATAGGGGTGATAGAAGATATTGTATGTCTGGACATTATCCTATAAGCAATGGAGACTCCCTGAAAAAGTCTAAACAGGGAGTGACATCAGAGTCATCTGTTAGAAAGGTCACTCTGGTAGTTGCACAGATGATGGCTTCTGAAAAGCAAAGGGAAAAGAAGGGGATGGAACCTTCCCCAGGGAGAGAGTTAAGAGGCTACTGCAGCAACCTGAGTAAAAAAATGCAGAGGACCCAGTTCAAGGTACGAATTTCTAGTTATTAAATTTGGCATTCCAGGATTCTTAGTCTTTAAGTTCTATTTTCATTAAAGCCAGACCACAGGGAAGCAATATATCTGTAGCATGCTAGCTTAGTACCCAAAGGAAAAACCTTTAGTAGCTTATTTAATGTTCTTTGCTTGGCTTTCCTTGAAGTTCAATGAAAAAGAGCCACTCAAAGAACTTTTCTGTATTTTATGTAAAACTGCATCTAATAGAAGTCCTTTATAAAAGGATATACACACAAAAATTCCTCCTAATGCATAAAACCAGAAAAAATATGGTCTCTTTAAATGAATTTCTACTGTTTCCTTTTATTAGAAAATGCACATTATATAACCTAGCGTTTCTCCTTCTTGCCTTGGCAACCACGAATTTCAGGGCTAAACGTAAGGCATAATTCTGGGTTCACGTTCCTGATATAATAATCTCTCCTATCTTTCCGTATGGTTTCTGTCCTCTCTATATTTAATACTATCTGTGGTGTTTTTAAATTGAAAACCGCTTGAAATAATTTTGGAAGTTGGAAGAATACAAATTGGAAACAAAATAAATATTTTCCTTATGTTCCTTGGCAAATAAAAGGTAAGACATGCATATGCTGATAAAACTGCGAGATCTGTGGGGAAGGAGACTGTCAGGTTTTTTGTTTTTTGTTTTGTTTTTTTTAATCTCTAGTGCCTACCACAGTATCTCTGACTAATAACAGATGCTCAAAAACTGCTGAATTGGGCTACAGAATTTTTTATTTATTTATTTATTTTTTTGGCTACAGATTTAGAAACAGTCATATGAGTACTTGTGACAAGGATTCGCCCAAGTGTCATGACTCAGTGAGATCCCACCCAAAAGGCCAACTTCACTGCCCGTCATTCTCCCACTATTAATACTTTTCTGAGTTTCTAAAGCTTTTGATTTCCTTGGTGTCCTCTAATAAAACGCAAATACTCACGCAGTTAATAAATCCTAAAGGTGAAAGAATCTGTAGATATTAGCTGACCCCTTAGTTTGAAAGCAAGGACTGTCAAGGGTTGATACAGGATAAATGTTTGGAAGTGGAGACACAGGTTGGAGGAGAGAACAGGATGCAGGAGGGAAGGAAATTAGAAGTGCCAGGAAGGACGAGTGGAGGGCTTCCAAGACAAAGTTTACTGACTTCACAAACTTGACAGTTGTTTTATCTTGATGAAGTTCTTTGGGATTAAAAAAAGTATACACTATCCCAATTTTTACAGTACTCTTCTATGATTTTGCAGATGTTTACTATGAAGGGGTACAGAACCTACAGTTAATGCTTATCAGTCTTCTTTATTTTTTTAAATTTAGAAGTGAATCAGTCATTAATTTTGGTTTCTTGCTCTTGACTTTCACTGATTCTACACTCCCAGAAACATCTGAGGAACCCTGGAAAGGACCAGTAAGATCTCTATATAAGAGGGAGGATAAATACTCTTCCAAGCAGTCTCTCTTGTGTGTGGAATTTGTTTTGTTCCTATCAATTCTACCTAGAAATTAAGGTAAGACTACTACCTTCATTCCAAATATTTGCTTAGTTCCCACTACGTACAGAGCCTAGAAGCTTTACCCTGTCCCCACAAAACAGCAAAACACATCTTTCCTGAGCGTTCCTAGTGCCCTGAACTGACAATCTCCATTTATTTGTTAGTCTCTACCTCGAGACTGCAAAGCTCCTGTACTTGACTTTATATCCACAGTGCCTAGGACAATATCCTTGGGACCTAATAAATGTTTGTTGCTGATTTAGAGGACTTAGACACTGTTCTCTGAGGGATTTACAGTCCATATGGGGAAGCAGGACCTGTACATACCTCAAAGATGATAATAATAATTCAAAATAGTAAATGCTAAGTGTCCAGGAAAAGTAGAGATGCTGGATATTCCTTTCTGGGGGCTTCCCATTCTATTGCTCCTTACTAAAAGAGAGAACCTCATTCCTAAGAGGATTCAGTGTGAAAAGAACATGGTTTTAAACTTCCAACAGACCTGAGTTTGAATGTAGACTCTGCCATTTACTTGGTCTGTCACCTTGGGCAAGTTACTTAACTTCTCTGAGCTCTAGGCTGACCCACTGTTAAATGGCAACACTGTCTATCTTGTAAAATTCTGTGAAGATTAACTCATATCAGGGATGTAAAGCACCTAATACAGTGCCTGCCACAGAGCACGTGACCAATTAATAGTGGCACAGCATGAACAAATATTGATTGGTTGATGAACTTTTCTATATGTAAATCTGGGGCATTCTTCTGGGCACATTTTCTCACCTGTACACAGATAATTCTGCTGAGTCTATATAGTTAAAGAATAATTTTAAAAGAATCATCTTAGGAGAGCCTAATGTGAGCAAAACAAACATATTACCAAGTTATTAACTACTGATGCTGTTTATAATTAGCACCTTATCAGGGTTAGTTATTTGCAGATTATAGGAACAACACTAGCCTTTTAAACAACATTAATAACCAGGTTTCCACACAGAGAATCACAGCAAAAGGCAACAAAACAGCTGGAGAAGTTGAAGGATATTTGGGATGTCCATGGTACATACGCAGCACACATATGAAAAACAAATAGCCCATCAACTTTTAAATTCATCACTGACCACAAGTATTTGCAAAGCTCTTTCATGTTCACTGAGTGTAGTTACACCCAATGTCTCTTCCATCAGCAAACATTCAAAATCCTCAAAATGTATTAACATCCAAATGTGTTCACAATCATGTGTTCACAATCTCATTCTTTTATTATAAGTGTTTTTTTCGGATTGGAGACTTTTTTCCTGAGGAGCTGATACCCCAGTGAACTGAGGGGGACATTTAAACAGCAAGAAAGATGATGGTAGAATCTGGTGGTTATATTTAAGGAATAACTGTTTCTTTAACTGTCTTCAATGGTATTGGTAATGACTAAGTTGATTTTTTTTTTAAGTAATGATTAAATATATGTTTAAAATATGGTTAAAAGTCAAGGTAAGAATGAATCTCTACCATGGAAAATTTCTATCACCTGGCCATTGTTTTAGATCCTAAAACTCTGGTACTTGCTTTAGGAGGAATATACCTTTGTCAAACGTTTTTCTGCGAAGTACACAAACATTAAAGGTGGTTCTGCACCATTCTTTTCTTTGCTGTCACAGTCCAGTGCTAAAGCCAATTTGTAAAAGAATACTGTGGGTTTAAATGCCTAATCCCTTTCCCTCTGCTACAGGTTATCTAGAGACAACAGGATCTTGCAAAATGCTTCATTTTGATTTTGGCTTTGTGACCTCAAGGGAATCAAGAACCCCAGAATTGTTATCTGGTTATGTTCTTTTAGCTTTGCTCTTTTAAAGGTCTCCCGGTGTAACAGTGTTTATGATCTGGCCTCACACTGCTGGGGGACTGCATTTGCTTTTACATCCTCACACCAGGATACCAAATAGGTTGCATCTCACAGAGCAACTCCAGTAGATTGGATTTTGAGACCTGTCGGGGCTCCATAGGAAAAGAGCTGGGACTGAGCTGTAATGTCTGTTGTGGGCACGGAGACTGGGACTGATGTCACCAGTGTCAGCTTTCTGCCAAACAAGCCCAAACACACCCCCTTTTCCCTAGTCAAGGCTTGTCCTTAATTTCCTGAGAACCTGCTATGTTCATCATCCATCCTTCCTCCATGCCTTTGCTCATGTCTCCACCCCACCCAGAACACCATTCCTTTACTTTCCATCTCACCAACCCCGACCAGTGCTTACAGTTTATAGCTGAGCACAAGTCACTCTTTTTGGATAAAGCTGTCTTTAACTATTTTCAGCCTATGCCACACAATTTTTCACTGACTCGTGTGTGTGTGTGTGTGTCGTCTGTGTGTGTATACACATATATGCATGCTGCATATGCATTTGCTTTCTCTCCCCAGTGAGACTGAAAATCCGTGGGGGCTGAACCCATTTCTAGTATCTTCTACTACTACAGACACACTGCTAAGTGTCTAGCAGGCCCAGAGTTAAAATCAAGGTATGTAACTATGAATTATGACCTCTTTATGAGCCATCAATCAATTTACCTGGTAGAGGATGTGCTGGGTAACGACCTCCTCATTGCTCCCGGACTCATGCTGTAGTATGAAGAACTTTCTAAATCTGAGAGAGAAAAATTGGGGCCAGTTCCTGCAGCTATTGGTGCTAGAATTAAAAAAAAAAAAAGGAAAGAAATATCAGGTAAGTTCTGTAAATAAAAGACCAATGAGAGCATATTTCAGTGTCGCATTTAACACATTTTATTTTTGAATTTATATGGTAAGGTCATCAAAAATAATCAGTAATGAACTCGGACCTTAAAAGAATACTGACAATAAAAATCATCTACATCGGAAGGACATATTTATTTTTATTTTTTTTTATAACATACCTTTCGTCTTTTCTCTTTTTGTAATGGTAAATTGTCACCAAGGTTGCAACATTCCTAGATGCTTTTAACAAAAATACCTCCACGTTTTGGTCTGAAACTTTTCTTAAGTGACCAAAATACTCCCTGGGCTTTTCTAACTTTGTCTGATCCTGAGAGCTTCCACTCACCTGTATTTTGGAATTAGTCCTGACCTGCAAATTCATCTTTCTAGGCCACCCATTCCCAATTTCTTGCCCTGAGAAACATGTGATTTCTCCTTACTCCAAATCACCTCAGCACCCTGCATACATCTTTACTTTACTATTTGTCCCACCTTCTAATGTAAGGCAGGGTCCTCAAACTATGGTCCCTGAGCCATAATTTTTGTAGATAAAGTTGTACTGGAATAGCCACACCCCTTCATTTACATACTGTCTCTGCTTCCACACTACAACAGCAGAGACAAGTAGCTGTGACAGAGACCATATGGTTCACACAGCAGAAAATATTTATATAGAAGAATTTGCCGACCTCTGATTTAAGGGACTGTTAAAAATAACTTTGACAACACATGATTTTCAGAGCTGACCCTTGTGGGAGATGTGATTCTCTGTACTTTTTTATGTCTTGGATATCCTGTTTACAGGAGTAGCTTAATAAATATTTTCAAATGAATAAATAACATCTATCAATCTTGGAAAACAATTCTGTGTAAAATCAGTGATGTAACTATATAAGTGCAAATAATCTGTTCTTTTGAAAGATTACACAAGGTGGGAGCAATAGATGCATATATTTCTGTATTGAGGCATTAGTTTGAGAGTTTTAAGCCCATAGAAGTGGATATATAAATAAATTAAATAGAGGCTCATATCCATAAGAAGAAAGGATAATTAGGAAAATCATGAACCAGGGACTTTCATTCTTTCAGCAAATGATTACTGGGAGTCTGCTATTGCTAAGAATTGTGCTGGGTAAGGAAGGCACTTAAATGAATGACATGGTCCCTACCCTGAAACAGCTCTAGAGAGTGAGGCTGACAGATTAATTTCAATACAGTCTGATAAGTCCTTTGCTAGAGTTATTCCTAACTTGATATGCCTGCACAAAGTAGGTATGTAACCCAGCTGAGGGATAAGAGGTTCAAGGGAGTAAAAGGGCCTCAGTAAATGTGATGGAAGAATGTGAAAAGGACAAGTAGGATTTACCCAACTGACAGGAATGGAGGCATTCTAGGCAGAGGGAACAGCATTTATAAAGGTAAGAGAACAGGGCTTCCCTGGTGGCGCAGTGGTTGAGACACGGGTTCAGGGGACATGGGTTTGTGCCCCAGTCTGGGAAGATCCCACATGCCGCGGAGCGGCTTGGCCCGTGAGCCATGGCCGCTGAGCCTGCGCTCTTCAACGGGAGAGGCCACAACAGTGAGAGGCCCGCGTACCGAAAAAAAAAAAAAAAAAAGGGTAAGAGTACATAAAATGTGATTGGATTTCTGATAACTTGATATGATGTAGTATATAATAGATGGGGAAAAGAGGGGAGATTTAAGGGGTCAGGTCATAAAGGGTAGGTAGGTTTCTTTAAGGAATATGAATTTGAGTTCAGTCGATTCCCAAGTTTATAAGCTATTAAAGGACTTATCACACTCCACTATCATTGGGGACTTTTGGGTTTATATTGCTAGTATCTAATACAATCCCTGACACCAGGAGGCAGTCAGTAAGCATTGGTCAAATGGAATTGATTGTTAGTCAAAGCAGAACCAACGAAGTATAGGAATGCTGTCATCAAATTTGCACTTATAAGCTAGACACACCGCCTGTCAGGAGGGTAATCTTGAAGTGGGTAGGGGTGGCAGTTAAAGAATATCATCAGTAAAACCGTGGAGGCCAGTGGAGTTCATTTAAATAAAAGAAGATTGGGGTGTGGTCTAAATTCAAGGGATAGAAAGGAGCCTGGTGACCGCTGTTTAGGAGTTAGAATTGAGAAAATGTACTGACTTCTTGAGTGTGGTAATAATGGAAAAGGAGGAGTATGGGATAATTCCCAGGACGGCTGCTTGGGAAACTGGGTGAATTGTGAAGCCATAATAAAACTATGGAATCAAGAAAAGGCATGAGAGGACACAGCAATTTCTACAATAAACATTTAGTTGTTTGATTAATAGCAATGGCTAAACCTTAATCGCAACTATTGTTATATAGAAATAGTCACTGCTAAGAAATAGAAAGCTCTGAAATTCACATATACTTTCTGAAATTCAGACACATTTCTCAATGACAGGCTCTATGGAGGAAGGCCTTTACTTCAAAAACAAATGGTTAGGCTTGACAATAAGTGTAAAGGGAGTTCTAATTAATAATTTTGCTAGTCGTTCCCAAATTTGCTTTTTATATTAAATTTATTTACATAATCTCCCCTTTGATTTCATAATATTTTATGTCTGAAATAGGCCATGGGGTGTGGAGGGGATTGCTCTAATATCGGCATGGACCACCCATTATCCCTTTTAGCAACATGGCATATAATAGGTGCTTAATGTTTGTGCCATCATGGAGCTTAGAGATTGGCATCTCTCGTTAACTAAAAAAGAGGATAAGGCTAATCAGTATCATGGGTCTCGATTTAGATTTTCTTCACAAGTTTCAAGGTGGGGTTGAGGCTTCCGCCGGATGGAGCGCCGTGGAAACTGCATGACCCCACTCCCTCCCTCTTGGAAGGAAAAACAGAGCAAGATGTGAGTGAGATGGACTTGACTCCACTGAGAGAAGTCTGAGGGCTTCCACCTATTGGTGAACTCTTCCATTGGCTGCTCTTCCATTTAACACTTTATCATGTTCTACCCTGGAGAATATCTTTTACCTTGCTTATATTTTTACAATGTCAAGGGAGCCAGAACAGGTGAAGGAAGAAAAATACATGCGTGCATGTGGTGTGTCTACTTCTCAGAGAGAATAAAAAAATAATTAAGCCCACAGAAATGTTCCTTAACTTGCCTGTCTATTTACTTCCTGTGATCCATTTAGTACACTGTAGCTATGATCTAAAAAAGAGCATCCAAATTCTGCCTTCTTGAAAAGAGTCTTGCAAGGAAACATCACCCGGTGCTGTCTGTCTGTATGTTTGGCATGAATGTCAGCTTATTGGCGTGGATTCTGATTCAGTGATACTGTGACAGCCAAAGAGAAAGCCTTATATCTGAGTGCAGAGGTCAAAGTATCCTTGCAATGGGTTGGGTATTCTCAGTGCCTCTAATCTGAAGAACAGGAAGAGCCTTGACAAGTAACTAAGAACTCAAAAGGTGTACTTTCAGCAGGCTTTTCTGAGTACCTAGGGGGCCATGTTTTGAGAAGCACTTTATTATATCTAACTTAAGCCTCAAAACAATCTTTTCAGGAAAGGTACATTTTCTAGCTGAGGAGAACTAAGCCCTGGAGTGAGGTTAAATCACTTGTCCTGGATCACAGAAAGGCAAGAAAGAGAGAGAGCCAGGATTAAAATTCAAAGATGTCTGACCTCGAAACCTGTGCTTTTCCTGCTGCACCACCCTGACTTTCATGTACAATATTGGCCTTAAACTTGAGATGCTAAAAGGGTATGTAGTATCTCTGTCCCCACAGGGTTTACAGCCTAGCAGAATAATAAAATAATACCTGAATATCTAATGCAAGGCTGAATGTGTTAAATCTCATAGGGAAAATGAAAAGAATGTGTTAGGAAAGTTCAAAGGAGTAATAGATCCCACTGGCTTGCGGGATCAGAAAAAGGGTTATACTCCAGGAAGGGTGGGTGCTTAAGCTGAGCCGTCAAGGACGGTTGGGATGTAAAGAGGCCCAGAAGGAGATAGGAGAGGGTTTCTAAGCAAAAGAGTATGTACGTTAAGTTTGGAGGTAGGAGGTAAGTGAGTGATCTGTGGAAACCATGACATTTTCTGAGTAGCGGGGTGATAAAATAATTGTTGAATCTGAGGAATGTTAATATAAAGACAGCATACAGAATGTACATAAGGGGACCAAGACTCCGGAGGTGGGGAAGTCAGTTGGTAGGTCGATTCCGGAGTCCTGGTGAAAGGGAATGGAGACCTAAACTACACTGTCAAGGAA
This sequence comes from Neophocaena asiaeorientalis asiaeorientalis, assembly GCF_003031525.2. NCBI lineage: Eukaryota > Metazoa > Chordata > Mammalia > Artiodactyla > Phocoenidae > Neophocaena > Neophocaena asiaeorientalis. The sequence goes on along the minus strand of NW_020172732.1, from coordinate 1,307,718 downwards.
GAAAATAGAATTTTCACAATTGGTATCTGTCACCTCTTTCTGGATAGTAAACAGGTATAAAAGACATGTTTCTAATTATATACTATGGAAGGGCATAAACGACCAAACGATTATACTATTCTAATAAATATAAAATATCAAAAAGATGTATATAACAAAATGTGCTTCTTAGCTAATGATGGTATTACATCCTTTTTGCAAATTAGGGGAATAAGTTGTCGAGAGAGGGTTAAATGATTTGTCAGGTGTCTGTCCAGGATGTCACGCTGGGCTTCTGAAGCTAATGACTAACTGCCTGCTGGTGTGGTGCAGAGATTTATAGCCACTGCCAGTCAAACGTGAGGATGTCAAGGAAGGGCTGGACCAACTACAACATTTCCTGTCTGCTCTGTATATTGTGAAACCTGATTTTACTCCATGTGTACTTGACCATAGGCTTCATCATTCTTTAATTAACTCATACATAAGATTTTCTACCCAACTAGATTGAGTGCAATTTGAGCTCTGTAAAGATAGACATCCCAGGGCATAGAAAAAGTGCTGGTCAGGGCCTGGGAGAGATCGTTTAGAGTCCAGCTCTGCCAATAACCACCTGCAGAACTTGGTTAAGTCACTTAAACACTTTGGACCTCATAATTCTAATATTCATTATGATAAAAGTGAAAATTCACCACCACTACCACCAGCACCACCCGTCACTGCTACAGCTATCACCATCACAACAACAAGGACCAACATTTACTAAGCATCACTTTTGGGCAGACACTGGGCTAAGAGTTTTCAGCACCTCATCCTATTTAATCCTTACAACACCACTAGGAAGGACTGAGGCACAAGGAGGTTTAGTAACTTTCCTAGGTCATGAAGTCAGAGGCCTTATACCAGATGGCCTTTAATCCTACAGATCCCACAGCCTCTTTTATGTTCCCAAACAGCTGATGATCAGTAAATATACTTTGAATTAAGAAGAGTAAATAACTACCCTCCCTCTCCATTTGCACCCCCTCTCCCAATCTTTAAGCAGTGCAAAATGACACTTAGAAATCTGCAAATACACATAAATAGTGAGAACTGGCTCTCCAAATCTCTTAAGCGGCACTGCGATTACTCCAGCCTGAAGTATTTGTGGACTTTGTTCCACCGAGGAGTTTTCCTCCAAAGGTTAAGGTTGGGCACAGAGTTGCTTGTAGTAATCTCTCATGATCTTATGTATTTCTGCAGTGTCAGTTGCTACTTCTCCTTTTTCATTTCTACTTCTATTGATTTGAGTCCTCTCCCTTTTTTTCTTGATGAGTCTGGCTAATGGTTTATCAATTTTGCTTATCTTCTCAAAGAACCAGCTTTTAGTTTTATTGATCTTTGCTATCGTTTCCTTCATTTCTTTTTCATTTATTTCTAATCTGATCTTTATGATTTCTTTCCTTCTGCTAACTTTGGGGTTTTTTTGTTCTTCTTTCTCTAATTGCTTTAGGTGCAAGGTTAGGTTGTTTATTTGAGATGTTTCCTGTTTCTTAAGGTAGGATTGTATTGCTATAAACTTCCCTCTTAGAACTGCTTTTGCTGCATCCCATAGGTTTTGGGTCATCGTGTCTCCATTGTCATTTGTTTCTAGGTATTTTCTGATTTCCTCTTTGCTTTCTTCAGTGATCACTTCCTTATTAAGTAGTGTATTGTTTAGCCGCCATGTGTTTGTACTTTTAACAGATCTTTTCCTGTAATTGATATCTAGTCTCATAGCGCTGTGGTCAGAAAAGATACTTGATACAATATCATAAATGGACAAATTCTTAGAAATGCACAACCTGCCATGACTGAGTCAGGAAGAAATAGAAAATATGAACAGACCAATCACAAGCACTGAAATTGAAACTGTGATTAAAAATCTTCCAACAAACAAAAGCCCAGGACCAGATGGCTTCACAGG
>NW_020172732.1:1273635-1305697 GCF_003031525.2 Neophocaena asiaeorientalis asiaeorientalis | reverse complement strand
TGCAGAGAAAGCTTTTGACAAAATTCAACACCCATTTATGATAAAAACCCTGCAGAAAGTAGGCATAGAGGGAACTTTACTCAACATAATAAAGGCCACATATGACAAACCCACAGCCAACATCGTCCACAATGGTGAAAAACTGAAACCATTTCCACTAATATCAGGAACAAGACAAGGTGGCCCACTCTCACCACTCGTAGGATATGGGGAGGGGGAAGGGTAAGCTGTGACAAAGTGAGAGAGTGGCATGGACATATATACACTACCAAACGTAAAATAGATAGCTAGTGGGAAGCAGCCGCATAGCACAAGGAGATTATCTTGGTGGTTTGTGACCACCTAGAGGGCTGGGATAGGGAGGGTGGAAGGGAGGGAGACGCAAGAGGGAAGGGATATGGGAACATATGTATATGTATAACTGATTCACTTTGATATAAAGCAGAAACTAACGCACCATTGTAAAGCAATTATACTCCAATAAAGATGTTTAAAAAAATAAAAAAAAACACAAAGGTTAACGTTGGGGAATTGTATCTTAAGATGTTATTCCTAAGTCATTCATCCTCCTCCCCCCACCCTTCTTTCCTGTCATGAGTAGAACCTAGTCTTTGTGTCATTTCTTAATAAACTGTTTGCTATTAAGGAATCATTACAGTAATGTGGGCTATTGGAAGAAAGGGGTTACTTTAGTAGCCAACCCTCTTAATGACCTGCTCTTCTGTACACATTAGTAGTTGGATAAGGTTGCGGTTATTGAACTTCTGCCATCCACCAGAGACAATCTGCTCAGGCTTGCATTGCTGGAAAGAGAAGATGATGGAAAAAAAAAAAAACTCTATCCAAAATTTCAAGCTACTCTGCCTGGGAGATGACAGTGCACTGAGTTCACAACTTGTTCAATGGGAATCAGCGGGAGCATTAACTAAATGACTAGTGCGGCCAGCCTGTGGCTAATGGCCCATCTTCTCTGAGAGGCTGCATTCAGTTGAATTCACCAAATATTTATGGAGCACCTTTAATATGTCAGGCTCTGCTCCAGATGCTTGAGATCCATCAGTGGACAAGATACATAAAAACCCTTGCCCTCGTGGGGTTTACATTTAAAAATTAACAGTCATAGCTGGTCTTTCCTCAAATTTGCATGGCAACTAAAGGAGATGGAATATCAGCTAATAGGTATCCCCCCAAAAAGACTATCAGGATTTAGTACTGGATTTCCAACTTGTAAAATAACTATTGAAAAAAAAAAAAGAGAGAGGTTTATTTCTCTCTAGATTACATACTCTAATGTACTGACTGAGACTTTGGGAACTTGTACTTTAAGACTAGGGGGGAAAACGTCCAACAACAGCACACAGTTCTACGGGCCCAGCACAATTTAGTGTTGTTTTGCATTCTAGCGGCACAGATCTTGTTAAGAAAGTCCATGTCACTGGCACAAAAGGAGTGAACATGGGAAAATACTTGTTCTTCTTTCTATCAAAGGCACAGTTGTAAACGCACAATGCTATGAAAACTCAAGCAAATCTGGAATCATCGTTAAAGGGAATTAACTTGGAAAGTAATTTGTGGCAAGAAAATTCAACTCCTTTGTTATCTTCCTTTTACCGTAATATGCTTCCTGAACACCGCTTATGAGAGAGGGCTCTTAGAAAGAAAAAAGTAAGTATAGTAAAATTAACTCATTTTATCAATTTGTGCTCTCGGCCAGAGTTTCCTGACTGTGGCTTCGAAGGGCTGTAAAACTGATGAATTTGCATGGAAAAAGAAACCAGTGTAAGTAATTTGTATAAGAGGGAACACGGACATAGACTGCTATAATTCAGACACCCTGCAGATAGCAGACTGCTGCAGTGTGAGCAGTTATGGGTTAGAAAAATGACCACACGGCAGTCAGTCTGACTTGAATGCAAATCAATCATAAAGGTACTTTCTCTGCAGCTTCTATGCCACGGTCTTCAGCAACTCCTTTGCCAAGTAGATTTCTAGTCTGTAAACCGTGTGCTGATCTCCTTTCCCCACTCTTCCATTCTGAAAGGTCTGACCCAATGCAGGCTTGGAGTATGTTTTTCCAGAATGGAACATAAAAGAAAGGCACTGAAGCAAAGCAAGGGTTTCCCTCTAGGTGAAAATGAACTTCCCTGCTATTATAAGGTTGAAGCAATGTTTCATTATGAAATGTGGCATTAGGTGCCAAAAGCAGCGAACACTGTTTCCACACATTCACGTTCTGAGGACACAGGGTAAGGATTATGTAAATTTGTGGTGGCAAAGAAGGTAAATAGAGGAATTTTTATTTCTAAAACAATATCTTCCTTTTACGAAAATGGGAACCATTCACTGATACCCTCTTCCTCCCCACTATGAGCCATGAAGATGGTTTATCTCTGATAGATAATTACTGTGAGCTCAATTTGTAAATAAAGAGCATTCAGGCACTTTATCGCCATAAAGTCCAGTCCTGGATCTCAGTAAACTTACATATCTACTCTATAAAGGAAAGAACTGTCTCCTACTTATTTCTGTATTCTCAGCACACAGTGAAGGATGCTTCATATACTCACATGCAACAAATGTTTACTGAGTTGAACTAAAATTATATGAGCTTGTTAATGAAAGATGGTGAAGAGCTAGTACTTATCGAGTATTTATTAAGAGGCAGGCAATGGGACAGGGGTTTTACCTGAATTATCTCATTTCATCCTTGCATGGGGACATGGAATATGCACTTGTATTCTTCTCATTTAGAAGTGAAAAGGGAGCTATGAGGTTAAGTAACGTGATCAAGATCACACAGCTGAACATGTGACAGAGCAGGGATTTGAACCCAGATATCTCTAGATACCTGCCCAAAGAAACAGAGGGGAAACCCACATTTCTCGTCTCCTTGTCCTTCCTTCACCATTGGTTACTGGGGAGATGAATTCAGTAAGATTTAAATAGAGAAATATTTATCACCTACCACTTAACTGGCAAAACAAATATCTCCTCTTCCTCCTCCTTCCTTCTTTGTTTTTACAGGTCTTTAGAGTGGCAGGCAGTGCTTCACTGGGTGAAGGGCCTGACACCTGGTCCTGCAGAGCGACCCACAGCGGGGTGAGCGATGCTGACAGATCTCTTGCATTAGTGGCTTCTGCCTTTGGGACTGAAATTGATTTTCTGCATTTTAGAGTATCATCTCTTCTTAGCTTTTTGGTTGAGGTCAAATGTGGTACCCGCTTAGTATATGATACAGCTTCAGCCATGGGATTAAGTCTTCTCTTACAGGGAATAGATGCCTAAGAGGTCTTTTCACCACAATGATCTATAAACCAAGGATGGGCTTCTAAACATAAGCCCCCTTAACCAAGAGTGCACTGGGACTATCTGACCATTAGCAATTAGGAAACCAAACTATGTCAACAGAGTCCCATCTCAACAACCTACAAATCCAGATGTCTGCAATACTTCTCAATATTTTCACCAAGAACTGTTTAATTTTTTCTCTCCTCCATCTCTTGAAAAATTCTGGGTGCTAATATGTCCTCACACCAATCACATACTGGATTAACTCAGTTTCCAGTATTTGACCTAATATGCGGCTTTTCTGAGTGTGAACCCCCTCAATCTCATCCTAGACATGCCTATAGGGCCATCAGCAACAATCTTTGTAATCATTAAGAGTTATAGTGAGGGGCTTCTCTGGTGGCGCAGTGGTTGAGAGTCTGCCTGCCGATGCAGGGGACAAGGGTTCATGCCCCGGTCCGGGAAGATCCCACATGCCGCGGAGTGGCTGGGCCCGTGAGCCATGGCCGCTGAGCCTGCGCGTCCGGAGCCTGTGCTCCGCAACGGGAGAGGCCACAGCAGTGAGAGGCCCGCGTACCGCAAAAAAAAAAAAAAGAGTTATAGTGAAGACAATATATTCCAGCCAAAATCTCAATAATATTTGCAGTCTTCTTGTGTCAGGCTTTTGGAAAGCCCCCAAATGCCTTTTAGTTCCCCAATGTTACCTACTGGATATGAATATCTGCTCTTTAAAAACTGAGGCTTATGAGTGCATAAATGAAGATTTACTAAAAACCAACTGGCAGTAATGACCTCCAGCATACTGGAATTTTTACATCCATAATGTAAGAGAAAGCAAAATTTTCAAATACTATAGAACCAAATACTTCGAAAAACTCTGATAAAAATAACCATGGTGTGGCTGGCCACTTAAAAAGTTGTTAACGTGTCAATGTTAGACCGAGAAATTTTAAACATCTTGTTATCCATTCTATACCCTGGAAGAGAAATTCCAAGAATAATGCAGAAACATAGGCTTTGGCTGAAAACGTGTGGAATAAGAAGTTTCTGGCTTCCTAAAGCAGATGAATTACATCTAGTATTGGCATGCTCTTTTTCTATTGGAATTACTAACTCTGAAAGGGTCACTAGAATGGTCCTTGTAATAAACTGATTTTTAGAACATGAATTCTAAAATCAGTCCTTCTTAATTTATACACACACACACTCAGCACATATAGACACTAGGCTCCGGACGCGCAGGCTCAGCGGACATGGCTCACGGGCCCAGCCGCCCCGCGGCATGTGGGATCTTCCCGGACCGGGACACGAACCCGTGTCCCCTGCATCGTCAGGTGGACTCTCAACCACTGAGCCGCCAGGGAAGCCCCCCACACACATTTTTAATAAATTTGCTTATAGTGTGGTCAACTCAAGGATCTGCTCTGAGTGAAAGATCGAGGACAGAGGCTTTGGTCAATAATAATCATAGTAGTTACCATTGTTGAGCATCTACTATGTGCTAGACTCTTGACATTTTCTCACTTCATCCTTGAAACACTCCTGAAAGGTGTTTCTTTTTTCTTTTTCTTTTTTTAACATCTTTATTGGAGTATAGTTGCTCTACAATGGTGTATTAGTTTCTGCTTTATAACAGAGTGAATCAGCCATACATATACATATTATCTCCATATCTCCTCCCTCTTGCGTCTCCCTCCCACCCTCCCTATCCCATCCCTCTAGGTGGTCACAAAGCACCGGGCTGATCTTCCTGTGCTACGGGGCTGCTTCCCACTAGCTATCGATTCTGAAATCAATATTTCCAGCACTCAGACTTAGATCCAGCACACAACTGGTACTTAATAAATCTTTGCTGATTGAATAAATCATGGTTACCTATCAGGAGAACACATCTGAGAGGGGTTAAATGTTGCCCGAAGTCACTTGGTAAGGCCAGATCCCCAAATCTATTATCCTGGACTATTTTATGATACCATTACGCCATCTTGCATATAGATTTTATATAATATAATATTATCCAAAGAAAAAATTACCTAGAAAAGATGAGAAATAGACAAATATATGAAAAGAGATCGTGATAACAAAATAGTATGTACATCAAGGTGTCATGTGTTTTGCTTCTCCCTGAGTCAAACCTTTACAATAAAAATGTTCATAGTCTGGTAAATTTAGTAGGAGCTTCAGCTAAGAAAAGAAAACAAGAGGCCCTCTAAATCTTGCTATGAGAACTCACTGCCAGCTCTAACCAGGAAGGCTGTAGGGGTATGAGTGTAACAGAAAGGACAAGACCTTCATGCACAGCATTGGCTGATGGGTCTGCTGATGTCATAAGCTTGTTCTTATCATAGCTCTAATTTCAGCCGACATGGTGGTCATAACACGGCTGACAGAGCCCACACCAAACACAAGGTATATGCACATTTCAATTTGTAGGTAAGGGTGGGAACACCTTTTACTTTACGTGGCTCTTTCTCTAGTGGGTGAGGAGAGTGGGACAGAAAAAAATATCATGTTTGGCCACACGTACTGTGAGCCGGGATTCAGAAGAAAGAGTAGTTGACGAAAATTTCTGCTACTGCCAGTTCATTCCATTTGTTGCCAGCTTTACTGTCCAAATATTCACCCCAAATATGTCAAGAAAATTAAAAGAAAAAAAATGATACAACAAAACATCCTTCTGAAATAATTCAATTTCAGTATTTATTTTGAAAATTTATTGAATTATAGTAGAGGAAACCCACTAAATTAAGCCAGCCAGACTGGTATTTTTCTTCCTAAGAGTATGGCAATATTTATTATTTTATCTCTCCATGAGGGGTTGATTAAAACTAGAAAATAAAACATTTGCAATGTCATAATATATTCAGAATAAGGTGGCTTAGACAGGCAAATGAAAAAATATATAGGGCCAATCAGTATTTTCTCTTCCACAATGTCACAGATTTTCTTGAAAAACTGCATTCTGGAGATAGGCATTATGATTTTTTTAAAGGAACTCCTACTCTTTTGTCTGCTGCACACGATACCCTTACTCTGGAAGAGGTGCCATTGACTTCTACAGATAGAAAATGTGTGATGTTCATTTTAAAATTACTAGTAGAGCCTGCTATTGACCATCTAATTATGCCGAGTTCCATTTATAAACATAGCTAACCACTAAGTTTATGGAGACTTTTTGTGCTGCTTTAATAGGATATTGATCGAGAGCATAGTTTGAGTGGACTGCCATTGAATTGTATAATGGCAAACAAGAGGCAAGGTCACAGCCACTGTTCATGCTAGGGCTGCAGTGTATTTTTTATTATAATCTTTTTGTTTCTTCCTTTAATGCTCAAGCCCAAATGGTTTCTTTCGAAAGAAGAGCTTGCGTAAGAATATAACCTTATTTTTAAAAATAATTTCCAGTGCCATGATCAAAGGTGAACCAACAGGCCACCTATTCAAAAAAGAAAGTTTCAAATCTATTCCACAACAAAGACCTAAAATCTGGCAAATAAATGGCACCCCAAAGGACTGGGACATCCGGAATCCCTTATCCTACACCAATTTCCTCATGAGTCCTTCTTTGCAGGAACGTTTCGTAATTTTCAAGTTTGGGCTTGTCCCTACCAAAGATCTTCATTTCCTTATTGCACCTTGGAGCCAAGTTAATTCTGTTGTAGTAGCGCCATCACGGCAGGTTAGACTATTGACAATAGTTCCTACTAAATTGCTGGTCAGAAAATCCAAGGGTGTGGATATGGGCCGCCAGGGACACATAAAGGACCTAGAGACTTAAGAGAGAATTTTACAAATGAACTGCAATCTGGATCTTAATGACAATTCTCGTGTAAGAATACAGAAAGAGTGCACATTTCTAAGGCAGAAAACAGCCACTAGGGTGCCACCTCATGCCAGGCTGAGGCATATGCCTTGCTCCATTCACTCCCACTCTCCATTGACAAACAACTCGGGAATCCTGTAGCCACCCAGCAGCCTAGCTTTGTGGCAGAGCCAGGACGATTCAGCTGCTGGATTTTAATAGATTCTGCAGCAATGCAACAGGAACCCAAAATCAGTCTGGGTAACTGAGAGTGGTTTTCACACCCAAAGACTCTAAGGCTGGCCACAGTGTACCGAGAACCCTGGCTTTTCAAAATTCCAGGGCCATGAAATCATACCCAGCCACGAAGTTTACTTAACCCTTGCAGCCAGCTCGGGTGTACAAACCACTGCTAGAAAATTAGAACCCGTCAGGCCAGAGTCACAATGGCCTGTGTGTATTTGTGGTTTTCCTCTTTCCCGGTGAAGTATTTAAGGTTTCAGAGTCACTCCACCAACTTCAAATAAAAGAGTCAGCACTTTAGAAGGATATGGGCAGAAGTAGTGGATTTTTTCGGGAGGATTTTCTGGGTGCATACCAGGAAGGATATTTGACAGCCTCAAAAGCACACACTTTGAGGAAAACACTGGTGCAAAATAAACGAGAGAGGGTGCTGACAGAGAGCTATCTAAGCAGCATCGATTTAGCCACCAGTAGAGTGGGCTCTCTTTGTAGCAACTTCATGGGAAAGAGACCCATCTGAAAATGCTTCTAGAAGGCTTTGTTTTAAAATGCAGCATCATGTAAGAGCCATTTCAACAGATGGTTCCTGTCTCTTTCCTCACAGTCTTATGCTAAAACAACTTTAATGATTCTGAACCTCATCGTTAGCACTTATAAACCCCCTCCCCCAGAGCAGAGAAGACTTCTCTCTCTCTCTGGCAACGTGTCTAGTGGTCTGTATGTCGCCCTCCCTCCCCCGGAACAAAGTAATAAATAACTAGAACTACTTTCAGATGGTCCTAGCACATGGGGGAAAAGGTAGGAGGAGAATGAATATACATTTACTTTTATGCTACAGTACTCTCTTTGCTGCTAAGAGAAACAGAACTCCCCTTTCTTGCCTTTCACAGAGTCTGGATGATGCAAAAAATTAAAAGGTAGGCAGGCAGGAGGCAAGGGTAAGAGGGGAACTGGTGGGAGACTGCAGCAGGAGGCCCTGATTCCAACAGCCCCGGGCATCTGAGGAGGATGATTTCATGTCAAGCAACCTTGTCGCCTGACCCTTCACCTCTGAATGTGCAAGGCTAAGCCAGCAGCTTTCTCTTGAGTTTCTCGGCCATGGCCACCCTGTAGTAACACGATTATAATCAACAAACTTAGCACAGTTATTTCAGTGAATCCTCATGAGGAAATACTGAAATAGCATCTCCCTCCTCTATTAAATTTGAAAGGAGGAAAACTAAAAACAGAAACCAACTGGAAACCTCGGGAATGTCAATATTTGTATTAGCAAATTTAAAAACTGAATTCGAAAGATCCAGAAAGAGGGAGAATTTTCAAGCTGAGGCCACCATTAGTGTGAATTTCTGGGCCACGTATGTGGTCCCAGGTGTGACTGGGGGGACTGGGTGGGGCTGGGCTAGACAGGAGGAAGTTAAGAAGAAATGTGCAGCACAGTGGAAGAAATCCTAAGACACTGAGCCCATTAGAAACATCCAGGTGGAAGGCTAAACTATGAGAAAGAGTAAAAAGATCACTTGTTGGGGGAGTGGGAAAATGAGTAGTTGGAGCACACGTGATTTGTAAGGAAGTGAGACTATTCTGTATGATACTGTAAAACATTTGTCAAAACACATAGAATGTACAACACAAAGGGTGAACCCTAATGTAAACTACAGACGAGTTGTTAATAATGTATCAATATCAGCTTACCAATTAGAATAAATGTACCACACTAACGAAAGATGTTAATCATAGAGGAACCTGGGGAGGAAGCGATATTGAAAGTCTATTCATTAAAAAAAAATCAAACCTGAAAACAAATCCAGGAAAAAAGTTGTAATTAAGTATTTTACTTGTTTACTTTACTGAAAATCATTTAAACTTTTTTTTTGATGCACATATTAACAATTGAAAAGTTTATCAACTCTCATAAGAAATGATAATTTAATAAAAGCACAGAATCTTTGGATTGTTTAGTTCTATAATGCAGTTATAGGAGAGATCATGACAAAAATGTCTACAGGCAGCTAGCTGAGTACAGTAAAGTGAAAGGAGCAAGTTTCTTAACTTTGAGCATCACCGACTCCTTCATCTATAAAAAGGGACAATAACAGCAACCATGGGAGGACTGAATGGTGCCTAGCACAATGCCTGGTACTTAGTGTATGCTTGATAAATGCTGGCTACTGTAATTTTTCATATGTTACATTATGCTCCTACCAGGGCTAACAGCATGCATTTAATCAACTTACATGCCAGTTAGCTTATTTCTATCTCAAGGTTACAGAACGCATCCCAGCCCCACTTATCTGGAAAAAGTGTCCACTGCACCTCTAGAATGGATGCTTAGCTCTTCTAATGTGGGGAGGTGGGCAGCGCCATAAGGAATGGTTAAGGATTTTGACTCCATCATACGGTCTGAGTGTTACGTCTTTCAGAAAGGTGTTTGGGTGAGGAAACACGAGCTGGGGGACCCTTCCCTCATCAGCCAAGGTAATCTCGAGACACAGACCCTGAACAAACCTGGATTAAAGATCTGTAGGAGGGAGGGGGCTCTGGATGGCAGTTTGGCCAGAAGCCATGGTTGAGCTGACGCAGCCCAGTCCCACTCTTGCCAAACAGTTTCAGTCAGCATGAGGGCATGTGTGAGTGAGTCCTAGAGCAATTACACAGCAGTGTACAGAATCGAAAGGCATTCAAGGGCCGAAGGATGCTCGCTATGCCAGGCATCAGCAACACAGCCCTCTAAACAGGGACAGGAAACAAACCAGGTCCCTCTGTAGATTCAGTGTGTGGTCCGGCCATACCCCCCGGCAATCTCGAAGGCAGGTTGAGAATTCCCTTGGCAACCACGTGTGGTAGACTGAATGGAAATCTAGTCAAGTTTGGAACTGATAAGGCTTGGGATATAAGACCTTAAAGGGACACAGAGACAGTGGAAGAAGGATGAGATTCTGGGGATGGTTCTGAGCAGTGAGGCCTTCACATACAAACCCCCAGGCCTCAGGACACTGACGGTAATGAAGACTAAATGTACGTATTACAGCAGCAAGGGTAGAATAAAAAAGGTCTTGTGCACCAATCTTAAAAGGGTTTTCTTTTCACTCATTAAGGCTATGATTATATCCCAGTAAGGGCTCTATGAATGAATGTATGCCCCAGTAATGCCATGAGGACAGTTATACTCTAATACATATACTCTATATTTACCCTTATTATTAAAATTGCAAGAAAAATGTACGATGATGATCACCTTTTAAAGATCTTAAAAAAGTAAAAATATGTACATACAAATGCATTTTTATTTGTCTACGGCAAATAACTGGGTCATCGGCTGTGCTAGGGCAGTGCATATCCTCCAAATTAACACGGCAATCTTCTCTCCAGCTCGCTGGTTGGTACTCTAAGCACACTTCATCATATGGCAACAACTTCGCCATTCCAAGTCATACCTTGCTGCTCATAATGCTTCATTCTTTAGGGTTTTGACCCCCTACACCAGCACATCCCAGCATTAACCAAGGGTTCCCGACTGTAGAATTCTAACACCCATGGTTACCTTCCTGCTGTTTTCCCTGTCTAGTCTCAGGTTGTAGATTTCTTCAAGTTCCTTTGGGCTAGTCTAAGAGTACAGATTCCAGTGCTATACAGACTTAGCTTAACTTTTTACCCACTTGTTTGACTTTGGAAAAATGACTTAACTAGACCCTCGATTTAACTCATTTGTAAAAATGAGAGTAATTTCTTAATCTCACATGTTTATTGCAAGGATTAATTTTATGTAACATACATGAAAACCTAGCACAGTGCTTGGCAGATAGACTCTCCCTCCACCCTCAGATCCCCTGCCCACACCTTGTATCCCACTTTCTGGATTTTTAAGAAATAAGAACAGACAAGAACCTGAGCCTGTGAGATCAGGATGGCTTGGCTTGCTTGACCTGACATCTTGTCATGAGATTGACTTGCTTACTCGGTCAAGCTTGCAAGACTGTAATACAGTGAATGGAGGGTATGAGCTTGAAATAAAAATATTTATTTTTACTCCACCTCATTCCACAAAGAATTTGATGCAGCTTGAAACCAATTTCAACAATGTAAATTTTATCCACCAGTGGTATTTTGAAGTTGAAGGGGGATAAAAAATAAAATTTTAATATTTAGTATAATTTTCCTTGGTATTGGGACCTAGAACACCATAGTCATTGTAGATACACTTTTTTAATGTTAGCTAGAAACTTTTATTTTAATCCATTAAGCACAATAGGCACAATGCCTAAGGCCTATGATCTTTTCAAGGCCTGCAAAGTTGTCTGAAGTGTGATGAAAATTATTATTATTAGTTTTTTGAAGTATAATTGATGTGTGACATTATGTTAGTTTCAGGGGTAATATAGGTAGGGTTTTAAATAAAAACAAAGATGTTTTGTGGGTAATATAGGTATGGTTTTAAATAAAAACAAAGAGTGTGTGTGTGTGTGGGGGTGTGTGCGTTTACATGGGGTGGAGGAAGGGAGAGGGAGAATCCTATACTTTCTCCTTGGACTGTCTGGATTATGTCATAGCAAAAATACAATCAATGACCCTTTGATCAATGGAACAGGGTGGTGACAGGTACTCGTAACTCACTGTTGTTGGTGATTATTGACAAGCTGGTAATGATCATGCCGCACCGTGTCACTCATGCTAAGGGCATTAGCATTCTTTAAAGGTCAAAACCAAATTCTTTTAAAACTCAGAATTTCTTAGAAATCCAGGAAGCCTCAATTTTTTAAAAACAGGTTCACACTATAGACTAGGGACTATGTGAGACACTCAGGATTTCAGTTCTTTCCCTGTGTCTCACATTAAAATGATATTAATTTTTCCTGACTTAAATCCTTGGCTGTCAAACAAACTACGTGGCAAAATTCTTCCAGTGGGAGTATGAAAAGGAGATTCTGAAAGGTATTTATGTCTTTCGGAGGCCTAGGCAAAAGGTAAGCACAAACCCAAGGCAAATCTGTACCAAATCAAAGCAAAATTATACTTACTCTGTGACACTCTTACTAGCTCAGTCACACTAAAAACCCCTGATGTGACAAAACTGTCCTGGAAGCCCAAATGTCCTGGGGAAACAAAAACAAAAGAAGCGAAGTGTCATAAATAGAAGACATCTGACAAGAGAATTTCAAATATTAGTTTCATTGTGATCAAAAAATGTGAAGTCTAATTTCATATTCTGCTCTAGTTAGAGTCACGTAGGAGGGTAGAGTCATTTAGTTACGTAGATGGTTTTTTGGTTTGAATCTTTGAATCTGAAGCTTATGGAAAGCTATGACACAACAACTGGGTGATTTTTGAAATGGTTAAAAAAAAAAGTTCAACAGGAAATCTGAAACAAAAGACGATTTAAAATAAATGGTTACCTTGGCTGACCTCTGAGACCTTCACAACCGGGATGAAAACAGCCTACCTAAGAATCAGCTAGGATAGCTAAATTCCCTAACAGTTTTTAAACATTGTTCTCTAAAGAAACATCTGATCTGGATTAGCTATCCATTCCTTCAAACCAAACAAGATTTAAAGATGTTCCCCCTTCATTTCTACAGGTAACCATAGCGTGAATCCTTAAGAAGTCAGACTGCAAAAGACAAGCCCCAACCCTTGAAACATAAACACAAATTCTTTTGAGCACAAATAAAACTTTATATTTGTTTTGAGACAAGAGTTTTTTGTGGAGGGGTGGGTTGAGCCTTATTTTTTGAGAAAAGATAATAAATTAATTGTTCAAAATGACTTACTCTTTGATTTCTGTATCTGCTTTATTTTTGCTGGATATAATTTCCTTTAAGATATCTGATATTACATCTAATTGTCAACTGCTTATTTATTTTTATGGTATATACAGGAAGATATTTATAAATGGCAAGGAATACATAATTTATGAATGTCATTTCCCTCTCTGCCTCTAAAGTCTTCTGATTCTGAGTCTCACAGGTAGAATCTAGTTGAGGGATCTGTTTATAGGGCTAGTGTAATCTGCTTTAAAATTAGGGTCAAGGAAAAGTAGTTGGCTGAACGGATTTTTTTTTAAATAAGTGTTCTTTGAAATAAGAAACATACTTTTAAGAAACGCAATGTAAGAAATAGGACTAGTCTGAATGTACAACAAACAATCAATAAATAAGATTTATGTTATTGATAAAAGCAAGATTTTGCCCACTACTGAAAGGAAGCAAGTTTACCTGTGGCATAGCTTATGCACCAATAAATTTGTTAAATACCATGCACATAAACACATGCAAAAAAAAATCACCATGCTTTGTAGAATTATAAATGGACCTACAAATTATTCTTTTTCTTTTGGTTACATTGGACTTTTGCATAAGAAACATGTTTTGGCTGAGAATTAAAAGACAATTTTCAGTCAATTTTGATATCAAACGTACAATATATGATATTTTAGATGAAGCGGCTCTAATTTTTAGAATATACAATAATCATAACTTGCTTTTTTAAAATGAAATGGCACGATGTGTGGTGATGGATGTTAACTGGACTTTATTGTGCTGATCATTTCTCAGTACATACAAATTGAATCACTGTGTTGTACACTTGAAACTCACAGAATGTTTATGCCAATTATCTCTTAATAAAAAAAAGAAAAAAGAATCATGTGTATACACCACACTTTTTTAAAAAGGCAAAATTCATTTGAAGAAGTGCCTAAGAAATTTCACCTCTTAAAACAACCCACACCCAGGTATTTAGTTGACTTCTACTTGGTAAGTGCCTGAGGTGTTGTCTCTTGGGTTAAAAGAACTGAGAAGTAAAAATAAATAAATAAACAAGCAAATAAATAAATGAATATTTCTAACAAAGTCTTGGCAAAACAGCATAATATCTCCTTCTACTGTGACAACGTTAACATCACATTTATCCCACAGACCATAACAAAGGAAATCCAACCACAACGTACATTAAGTTTGACTTAAGACCCATATAACAACAGCAAGGAAATTCAGAGCTGAGTGGGAAAATCTGGGTTGATCTCCAGCTCTTGCTCATCTCTGTCTGCGTCACTTGCTTGCGGGCTGATACTTGTTTCAGCTCCAACCTGTGAAATTCCTTATTTTAAGGATGACTTAAAATGAATTTCTGAACAGAGTGAATGTGAACGTACTTTAATCCTGCCACCGGAAAAAGCAACCAATCTATTTTGAAAACTTAGTTTCGTTTAGCATAAGGACTTGGGAGGGGGAAACCTGAGTGTTCAACCATTCAAACCATCATCCTCTCCTGACTGTTCCCTTTCTTTTGTCCACCTCTTAAATACTGGTGTTCCCCAGCATCTGTACTCATCTCTCCTTATATATATATTCCCTATGTTATTTTCTTTATTTCCATGATATCAGCTACCAGGCTCGACTGTGATATTTGTGAAACTAGAAAAATGTTTGCTTGCTTCACCACTGTATTTAATACTTGGGACACAGCAGTTAGTAAGTGCATATTTGTTGAATCAGTGCATGAATGAATCTATAGGCCAATGACTCTCAAATCTTTATCTTTTGCCAAGATCTCTCTCCTGGGCTCCAAACCCATAAATCAAAATGTTTATTAGATATTTCTATCCAGATAGCCCACGGGTATCCTCAGACCAAACATGTCCAAAGCCGAGTTCCTTTTCTTCTCTCCAAAAACCTGTTCTTACTCTTTTGAATTCCCTACTTCAATGAACCATCCACTGTTCATCTCATTTTCTGTTTGGTGTCATCCCTGAATCTTGCCTCTTACAAACACTCACGTCCAACGAATCTCCACTGATTCCATTTCATACTGTTTCTTCACTCCATGTACATCTCCATCTCTCCCTTCCAACTGCGGCCCTGGCTCTTCCTACTTCTCACCAGCATGATAGGACAATCTCCTACATTCTCTGTCACCAGTCTTGGCTTCTCCTCTCATCTGCTCCCCACTCTGCAGCCAGAGCTGTCTCCCTGATGGGCAAATCTGATGATTTATTCAGCAAATACTTCTTGAGCACCTCCCGTGTGCCAGGCATTGGGCCAAGGGCTTAAGACACAGTCCCTACCTTCAGGAAATTTACAGTCTAGGATTAGACACAGCTGAAAATCTAAAACAAATGAATTATTTTTAAAATTATAAAGGAAATAAACAATATGAAGGAAACAAATAAGAAAAACTTTAGAAACAGTGGCCAGGGAAGGTCTCTCTTAAGAGCTGACATCTGAAAGCTACTAAGGAGACAGCCCGGAAAAGAAGGAGGAAGAGCTCTTAAGGCAGAGGGACTGGCATGTTCAAAGGCCCTGAGGTAGAAAAGAACAAGGTGTTGAGGAATCTGAGATAAACGCAATGTGTTCAGAGCTCACTGTCCTGTCAGAAATCTTGCAAGAGCCCCACAGAGTGTTCAGGGTTTAGTACAAACTCCTTCACGTGGCGTACGACCTCCACACCCCCTCCGTTTTCCTCTTCAGGCTCATTTTCTATCTCTTGTCTTTCTCTTCCAGCCCTACCTCTTGGCCGAAAGGAATACATGCTCCTCCCTGAAATGCCTTGTCCTTCATACCCTTTGTTTGTCCACCTCCTACTTGTCCTTTAAATCTCAGCTTTGTTGTCATCTCTATCAAAAGCCTTCCCTGGTTACCCCCATTGCTGGCGAAGACTTCTTTTCTCTTTTCTCAATGTTCTCCTGGTGTACTAAGCTCTAACCTAGGACGTAGCACACTGAATTGTAATTTTGTCTTTTTCTCACATTAGACTGTGAGCCCTCTGCGGGGAGAGAGAGCATCTTCTGCATCTCCAGCCCTTCAGGTCCTAACTCGGTGTCTGGTATGCAGTACGCACTCCAAACATGCCTCTGAATGAACACAACTCAAATTGGGTTCAATATGCTTTCTTTCCTCTTTTATAAAAACGTTAACAGAACTTCTTATTTCTGTCTCTTTTTCTCTCTCACCTCTAGCAATGAAATCAAGCCAACGTGCATCTAAAAACTATTAAAATAAACTATCAAAATAGTTCCTCCCAACTAAACAGGACAAGGACAGGATGGGCAAACCACTTAGACAAAGCTTCCAATCGAGATGGTGCTATCAGTTTCCCTGATGAGAAATGTCTGGGGTTGTCCTGTTGTTGTGATTATGGTTAATATTTTGGGGAGACCAAATAAAAACACAGATAAAGGGCAGCATTATATAATGGACATAAGGGGCGGATCTAGTCCCACACTAAAGCTAGGATTTTGTGTCACCCTGAAAGTCACTGCAAAAATAACAATTGGATCCTCCTTTCCCTTCCAGCAACCTGCCTCCTAAAGCCATTTTAATAGAATATGTGTAATTTAGAAGATGAAATATATGTCAAGGTACAATAAACAGAAAAATAACAATAAAGAGTAGAATTACTTCACAAATTCTGAAGCCACCATCCCTTTACAGTATCATGAGATACCTTGACTATTTCATGTTTATAATATGTCCCCAAGGAAAGGCCAGTGTAAACACTCCATGTAACTTTAAATGACTATGAAACTGGTTTTGTTCCTTCACCAATTATTTGGAAACCCAGTGATGAACTCTAGAAGAAGATAGCAACGAGAAATGAAACCTGAGAAATGATGGAAAAAATGACACAGCTAGCGTAATTACTAAGCAAACCTGAGCAGATTAGTATTTCGTTCTTACTAACACACACCAAATCACAAAAATGACTTTCAGGGAAATAACACCAATCTTGGTGTTCTACTTTATTGCAAGATGAGAGAAAAACAGAAAAGACAATAAAAAGGTAAATTCAAGTACGTAATTCAGAATTCAGATGTTAGCATTAAAAGATCTTCAGATAGAAAGCCGATTAAACATTCCCAAAAGGTCCCAAGATTTATGTTTTGAATAGGGCCTCTCAGAAATGAATGCAAAACATATACTTTCGTTAAGTATGTCTTAGGTGAAAAGCCAGACTGCACACTGATCTGACTCTCTCCAATTCTGAACTACTGTTCAGGAGTAATTGTATAGGACATTGAAATAAGGAGCAGATTCTTTCTCATTTTAGATAAAATGACTAAAATAGTTCCCTCACTGAAGTCTTGTTCAATGAATTTCCAATTACAGTACAGGTTTCAATACCTGGAGTCAGTCATACTCACAGTAGGGAGAGATTAGGCTTTCCAGGAGGCAGAAATATAAAAAGCTAAATTCTGTTATGGGTGGTTAGGAGAAGCGTCTCTCTTTACCTTGATGATATCAGCAGTTATTATGGAAAATGCCATTATATGGGAACCAAATCTTATCTCATGAAGGGACTGCACATCTATCTACCTCTTAAAGGAAAAGAAGTTCGATTTGCAGAGACACAGGTAACCTTGCAGAACCTTCACAGGTTGGGGAAGGAACAGACAAACCATCTGGAGGGCTGGTCTTTAAAGAAAGTTGAAATGCCCATGAAACAGAGTTAATGTATCTGAGGAGGAAAGTTTATACATGAGGTGGTATGTTTGTTTGTCCTGTTGGAAGAGCAAAAGCTCTCAGCTCTAAATTATCAAACCTCATCTGGCCAGTAGATGCAGGCCAACTGCAGTACACAGGTCATTTCACCACAAAGAATGTACAGCCCGCCTTCCGTATAGGGGGTTCAGAACCTGTGGATACTGAGGGCCAACTGTGTCATTTTACACAAGGAACTTGAGCATCTGAGCATTCTGGTATCCACAGCGGTCCTGGAACCAACATCCACGCATATGGAGGGACGAGTGTATCTCTAGTCTGTTCTCCCACGGTAAACATGGTCCCGTCACTGGTAAGCCAGGCCAATGTCTGGGACTTTTCATGCTTGGGTCTGGGCTCCTCAAAGAGAAAAGAGCTCCCTCAATGTCAGGCCATCTACATTCCATAAGTACTTGGGACTGTCTGTGACATGAAGACCCTGAGCTAAATCCCAAAGACATTGCTCTCACAGAACTCACGTTCTCCTGCTCCTAAAGAAAAGTTGACCTCATCAACTGTTCCTCCCTGGAATTTTCATTCCTCCTTCGGTGAACTCCCCATTGGCTTATGAGCCGCGTGAAGGGAGGGAACGTGGCTCCTTCCTCTTCCCCGTCCCCCCAGTTCAGTCCATACTTAGCAGCTGTGCTCAGTCAATACTGTTGAGTAGACCTTCAGCTTGACGTGCCTTCTGTCATAGGCTCTTTCTCTTTATTTGACAGTGATTTGTTTTCCTGTTGCCCTTCAGCACTCCTACAACAAACCAGGTAAGAGCAGGCTGTGTCTCCTGATCTGACAATGCCCACAGGGCCCAGCACAATCTCTGCTTCTAGGTGTGTAATGAATATTGATTCAGTGATTCAGATGAGCGCCTTGAGATACCCTCATTTAGTAGCCCTCTATAGCACAATGTAAATTATTTTAGCTTACGTCCAGTCACATTTTCCTTCTATACTTGTATTTTGGAGTATCTTAGAAAACAGGTTGTTTTTTTTTTTTTAAGGTGGGGTGGAGGTATATTTCTACTGATCCATTAAGCCCGAATTTTAATATTTTGGTCTGCAGACAAAGACAGAGCCCATGGGATGGGAAAGCAATAAGACAGAGGAAGCTGGGACCCTGAATGATGGTGTGAAGTGGAACCCCCCTGCCAACTTAGCCTGTCATCTGGAACAATTACAAAAAGAAAAATAGATTTTAATGTACTTTAACCACCTATTTTTTTGGTCTCTGTTATAGCAGCCTAGTACTTAACCTTACCAACATAAGTGCCAGTCTTTCCCTTTTGAATTGAAAGTGCCACAAATTAGCAGCCCAAGGGCCAACTTCAGACTGCAAACACATTTTGCTTGGCTAGCAGAGTACTAATTTTTTTTTTTTTTTTTGCATACAAAGGTTTTTAAACTGCGAGCGAGCTTACAAATATACCACACTCCCCAATACTCTTTATTGTATTTTATTTATTTAAGTGTTCTGTAAGGCCTTTATAGGCAAAGAAATTTGTGATGCCAGCTAGGTATCTTTTCTCCACTTTAATCTACTAGCACAATAGGGAGAGAATGCATGGATGGTTGGTGTGTTTTGTCTGATAATAAAGCCATCAGTATTTCATGATTTCTTCCAGAGTTAAGTTTAGATTTCTTAGCTAGGTATTTAAAGCCCTTCAAAATCTGGCCTCTAATACACCTTCCCAGCATTTCAGGTAGTAGTTCCAATACCACCCAAATACATACTCTCTGTGTTGCAGCCAAGATGTCGCACCTGCTCTTCTCCAAATACTGATATGTTCCATCCTCCATATCAGGGTTCATATCAGCACTTCCCAAACCGTGCTATGTAGAATAGTCCCCCAAAATGCTCTACCACAAACGAATTAAAAACAAAGACACAAATACATATTAAATAAAGATTTCCATAGTAAAATAAGTTCAGAAAACATTATCACACCCACCCTTGGAGAATGATGAGGAAAAATTACATATTAAAGCCTCTGAAAGTTCCTGCAATAAACAAACTTTCTTAATATCATTTAACTCACGATTTCCTAAATAATTTGACAAGGATTCCATTTGTTTTTGGCAAATGTTGTTCTGTTAATACACTATTCTGCTCCTTTTCCTATTTTCCCCATTTGGTTTATGTACCAATGTGCCAAGGGGAAAGCAGAATCTGAACTCTCTGAGCTAATTAATTAACACATTTAAGGCAAGGCTCAAGGATATTCCACGTCTTAACTTGCAATCACTTTAAAATATCTACATTAGGGAAATGGATCAAGCTGGTAACAGGTATTATAAAGTTAAGCTACCTAGCTGAAAAAGTTTTCCATAGAACAACTCTAGGTAGCATTAATTTTCATCAAAACCATAGCTTTCATTTATTCAGTATTTACTACGTGTTTGGCACTCTGCTAAGCACTTTAGTCATATTAGCTCTAATTCTTCCTGCAACTCTGTGTAGTTGGCAATATTCCGATTTTACAGAAAAGGAAGCTTAAGCTCAATGAGGTTGACTTGCCTAAGGTCACACAGCTAGTGGGAGAATTAGGATTAGAACACAGGTTTGGTTATCTTTATATAATGAATTTTATTGCATTTTAATCCAACAAATATAATGCTAGAGACTTGATTATCCAATCTAGCCCAGAGGCCTTATCACATCTTTTTACCAATTCCTGCAGTTAATAAGGGAAGAGTAGTATTTCATTAAATTAAATTTCATGGCTCGACTTTACATAAAGAGGGTTTATGAATTTGAGTTACAAGTGATTAAGCATTTAATTAAAGGACTATGTCTAATAGATATCAAAATGCCTAAATAAAAAGTGAAAAAAAGATTTTTACCTATTTGTATGTTTAGAAATACTGGATGCATGACATCACAGAATGAACTGGAAATGAAGGGATCTTAAAGATCATCTAGTAATGGAGTAATCATTGTGTCATAAAGAATTTTAGACTAATAAAATAATGAGGTTTGATTTTTAAAAAATAATTCATTAATATGTTTGCCTTCCTATAACTTCACCTCATTAGCCCCTGGAACAGGCAGAATAAATGTAATCTCCCTTCCATTTTGCTACCCTTCAAATATATGAAGACCCCTGAGCCCCGCTCTCTCCCCCAGGCTAAACATTCTTCCTTTCACTCTTTTGTCATGGCAGCAAATTAATTTCCCCGTTGCCCCTAAACATTTAGAATTATACATATATTATACCTATAATAAGCAGAAATAGATACTTTGCAAGTGGACCCAGCTACAAATTAGCTTTGTACAAGAACAGAGAAACACTTGCTTTAGGGAATTTTTTTTCAAAGCACCACAAAAAAAAAAGAAAAAATTTGCTTCATGTTAGAAAAAGTAAGTTCCAGTATATTAGCATAATAAGATTAGTATTTTATAAATATTTGAAAATTAATGTTTTGTTTTGGTTTTTTGTGTGTGTGGTACGCGGACCTCTCACTGCTGTGGTCTCTCCCGTTGCGGAGCACAGGCTCCGGATGCGCAGGCTCAGCAGCCATGGCTCACGGGCCCAGCTGCTCCGCGGCATGTGGGATCCTCCCCGACCGGGGCACGAACCCGTGTCCCCTGCATCGGCAGGCGGACTCTCAACCACTGCGCCACCAGGGAAGCCCAATGTTGTTATTTTTAATGCATCATAAACTTAAAAGTATTTCATAATTAACCTGGTTTTGAACTAAAAGGGGTTTTTAAGCAACCTTATTGTTTCTATGTTCTGAATCAAAGTTTTCTCTAAACTTGGACAGTAACAACTGTTAATCTGCAAACAGATCAAGCTATTTGTAATAGCTTCAGTGTCTGCTTATAAACTCTTACATATACTAGAGAAAAAAAAAGGAAATGCATTCTCTGAATACATCAGAAACTGATTATCTTAAATGAAACAGACATGAAACTGTATCACCCGAGGGCTACCCTGGTTTATGGATGTAAAACAGAAAAAAAAAAAATTAATGCCCATCATTCTGTTCTTCCTTTTTAGGTTTAATTCTCATTGCTGTGAAAACATTCACAGAGAGCCCTCTTTGCTAAACCACCTGAGGACACATGCAATGACAAGGAAAGAAGATGACCAGGGGCCATGTGCTAATTTTAAGACACTTAACACTGATTTTGGTTCACCAAGCATGGAAAGAAAAATCATTGATGAACTGAAGCAATATGTTTTAAAAGAATTCTTGCCATGACTTGTCCAAGACTACAAAAAGAAAAAGAAAATTACAAATAGGTAGGTGCCATTTTCTAAATATATAATAAAATTAGTTAATGTTTAGAACCACAAAATACAAAGAGCTTCCATCCTTTATAAAGTCATTTGTTTGTGCAATTCCTACTCACCCAGCAATTACTTAGCTACTGATGCCATAATTCACAGCATTTATTAAATTATAGGATCTATATTATACATTTCTGCAGATACCACGGCATGCCACAAATTGTGCAGGCCACTAGACTTTGAAGTTCGCTGGCTCAGCACAAACACAAAGTGTTTTAGAAGTAGCAGAAAATTCTTTGTGAAATATAACAGAATGAATTAGACTGTTCAGGCCATGTCGTGTTAGCACAATGGGGGAACACTTTTAAGACTTTAAAGTCGTGTAATACAATTCTAGCCTGGATTTTTCTTGTTAGAAAAAGTAGAATGGGAGTGATTGGAAGAGAAAAGGGCCAATATTTGACAACAGAAATCAGCATAACCTTTTAACTGCAGCAGCCATGGGTGACTGCCCTTTGACCTTGAAAGATTATGTGGGATTTCAATGACAACAGCTGGAAGTGAGCATGTGTGAATGGAGAACACAGATCTGAGGCCTGGTACAAAAGGCTGCACAATCTCTGCCCAGATCAGAGTGCTGATTAGAAATTGTTTCCTGGTCCTGGCTTAATAGAGTGTGATAATGAAAGTTGTTTTTTTTTTAATTCTTCCAGCAAGAAATCATTGGTAGATTTCTTCCATACCTACTCTCCCCCTTCAGCCCCTCAAATCTTCTGGGCTTCTATTTATAACAGCCCCATCTTTCTTAAGGACATAGTTAAAAACAAAACTTTGTTTCACAAGATACCTCTCACAGACAAAATTTCTTTAAGTTCCTGACTTCTCCTGAGTTTTAAAATAACCTCTGGCATTTCACGCAGGGTATCATTATTTTTTGTTTAAGGATCTGTCATACACACACACACACACACACACACACACACCACACACGCACACACACACACAACTTAAATGAGAGTTCAGTGAAAGCAGGAACTGTATCTATCTCATCTTTTTAATTCCACCATTTATACAGTGATTAGCATATGGTGGGTCCTCACTATATGTATGACAATGGAACACAGAAATGAAGTATTTATTCTTATCCATTTATTCTTTTTATTCTTCTTGGGATATAAAGGTAGGTTCCCACACAAACATTTAATAATATCACCTTTTTCTTCAACAATTTTCACATATAAATTAGCAATTTTTTGTTACATCTTTAGGTATGTTTACTCAACAAGAATTTATGAAAAAGATGAGTTAATTACTTCCTTTCAAAGATACGGTAACTTAACTTAGTAGATATAGAGATTTGACTGCTTGGTGAATGTGGTCATTTTGATCCATAAGACCCTCAATGAATGACACTCATTGAGCTGAAATGTACATAAACTGATGCAGGTGCAATCTCAAATTTCTATGCGGAATCCCCATACTTGCTGACATTGTTCTGAAACCACCCAAACGATGCCACATGATTACTGAAAGGACACTGAGTTATGACTCATTTATGTTGTTTTGGTTTTACCATACACTCTATCTTACCTTCCATTGCTCTGGATTTTGCTAATTTCTCTAGCTCTGGATTTTGCTAATGACTCTAGTTTCTATATCAAATGAGCAACTCCTTAGCTTCAGTAGAAGGGAGCCTTTCCTTTATGCAAATAATACCCTGACTTGGGCAAAAACCAACCTGGCTGTGCAGCGTGAGACAAGCAGAGGCTGGTGAAATTGACTTCCAAAGCAGATATGGGTTGTCTGCCTACATCCTTCTATAGCAACTCTAGATGTTATTCCAAACAAGCCACGGGACAGATTGTTTTTCAGAACAGACCGAATCCATTTGCTGTTTCAAAATTCTATAAACAGAGTATTAAGGAATTCAATTCCCACAGCAACTATATGGGCGTTGGCTTCAGTTTTATGGGAGTTTCTGCCAAGCTCACATACTTGTAGAACTATTGGTTTAGAGTATCCTTTGCAACCCAGAGCAGGAGGGATCATTGTTTGTGATCTCAGTTCACTTTAAGGACTGGGTCTCGCTGGTGACAGGTACACATGATAAATGTTCCAGAAGCCTGACCTAATTTCCCTTGAAGTGAGTGTTTTGCTAAGAACATTCCCTCAAAGTGTCAGCTTGCAACCAAGGATTCAAACCTACCAGTGTCCATTCTTCTTAGCGAGTTATTACCATTGCTTTGAAAGTTCACTCAAAAGGAAGCTAATTCTGCCTCACTTATCAAGCTTCTTCGAACTTACTTTTGCACTTAAATAAGTTATATATTTAATGTAAAACAAGTAATTATCAAACACACTCAGTTTCATAGTTTTTAGTTGTTGGTGATCAGAAAAACAAAACACTGTAGGCTAAGTATAAACCAAGGTGAACTTGCAATGTGTCTTTTCTCTTGTAAAGGGATCAATATGGCAACATGTTCATTCATCTGGTCTTTCAAAAATTATATTTGCAAGGTATTATTTACACATCATATAGTAGTAGGGAAAATATTACAGAAATTAGAATCCCCAATGTCCTAAGCCTCAGTTTCTGTAGTTGTAAAATGGCACTAATGGTTGTACCTACTTTAAATTTGCTGCTAGGAATAATGAGATAATGTATTTAAAATATTTGGCCAAGAACCTAGAACACAGAATGTGTTCAAAAAATGATAGCTATTATTATAATAATAAATCTATTCTTTATATCTTAGATGTTGATCAGATAGAAAAATTTTAAAAGAAACCGGTAGAAATAACTATGTTCTTTTGATGTGGAATAATAAATAATGTGATATCCATATAAAAGTTGTGTATACAAATAAAAATGATATAATTTTATTTATAATGAATTCTTGAGTGGAAATGAAATTATTTTCTAAAGCAAGCAGCAAAAAACTTATTAAAAACAAATCCTCTAGCATTTCTCAGGTTTTTCTAAAGTGAGATAAAAGCAGTACTTAGTCTCCCAATTGTTCTAAATAAACTGAGTGCAAGTTTTAGGAATCTGATTCCTGTATTTACTTATAAATATATTTATTCAGAATATTTGTAAAAATATAATTATTTATAATTCCTAAAATAATTTTAAATATAGATTTATTCTTTAAATGCACCTTAACTATCTACATGGGCCGAGCATTATCCTAGGTATGGGGATACAAATTTTGGTTTCATATCTTGGGGGTGATAACTATAGAGACTCAACCAAGAAATGGACCCTAGATCAATTTTTTTCTAGTAGATCAAGTTTTACCTAATTTTTCAATAAATAATAATTAGGAGTATTTAGAGAAAGAGAGAATGAAAAATGGCACACTTATTTTGCCAGTTACATTTTACTTTTTTAAAGAATTTTGGTTTGCTAAAAATTCTTATTGGTAACTAAATGCAAGCTGCATGTTCTAGAAAAGAGGTATTTAAAAATCTAATTTTGTTTTTCAGTATTTTCCAGATGAAAACTATTTAAACTTTTTTAAACGTTAAAATATTTTGGATGGCATAAAAATGCCTACAAAATAAGCAATATTAACATCGAATGTAGAAATACCAGAGCCTCCATACTTCAGCTCCTTACTTCAACATAGACAGAGAGCCATCAGAAAGCATCATTAGAGGAAGGGTCTTAATTCCTTAGAGCTTTAAATCAATGCTAAAAGAATCTGTCCTTTTAGGCAGAAGAATGATGAACATGTTTCCCTTTACTGACCTTGATCACTGAAGCCCTTCATGATGCAGGCCATTTCCTTGATTTTAGGGAAAACAGAACCTTTGTATGACTCACAGAGTAACCAGGTACGTCTTAGACCTGGCTTTAACTAAGCCAGAGCACTGAGCTCTTCTTCGAATTTCTGCAGTGTTTCTCCTCAGGGTTATCAGCATTTTGAGAGGGATTCCTTCCAATGTCCAGAACTACCTTGTATGCTGTGTAGGACACTTAGCATCCCTAGCCTCCACCAACTGAATGCCAGCAACATCCCCTCCTTGTGAGAACCAAAAATGCCCTCACACGTTTTGAACTCCCCTCAAGGGGGGACATTTGGTCCTTTGGTGAAAAATATTCTCTAGTGTATAAACACTGTCTTACAGATCTCATTAGGTATTTGATACTACGTAATTTTGCCCTCTACTGAGCTGACTTATTTGTCTCTATAATTAGAATGCAAACTCTTGTAAGCCAGGGACTGATTCTTACAATTCTTTTGAAATTTCACTTCCTCCTCAGTCCTGCCCGCTATCCCTCACCCTTATCCAAGTATCTACTTCGGATAT
Source organism: Neophocaena asiaeorientalis asiaeorientalis (assembly GCF_003031525.2). NCBI lineage: Eukaryota > Metazoa > Chordata > Mammalia > Artiodactyla > Phocoenidae > Neophocaena > Neophocaena asiaeorientalis. The sequence continues at coordinate 1,279,344 of NW_020172732.1, read as the reverse complement.
TACAGTTAGAATTTGACTTTTTAAAATTATATCAGAAATATTGTAAGTTTTGTTTTGTTTGGGGGGCTCTCATATATATGGTCCATAAATATAAAACATATTTTGGCCTTTCTGGAAGAGTCTTGATTTCAAATATTGGCTCACTGGTCTGTATGTGTACGTGAACATATTGGCCAAGCCTCTCTGATCTCCTCTTGTTGTCGAGAAGATACATTCACTGTTAATAAACTCCCAGGAACCCCACAAATAGTTTGTTTGTTCATGACAGTGTCACTGCACCTCAAGTCCACAGACTCTACAGAAATATGAAGTAACATGTAAAGCTTGAAAATAAACATCCATTCTGCTCTCCGCTCTCAGCGAAAAGATGTAGGTGAAATAAAAAGAGACAAAGGGCCAAAATGACCCAAGTCCCTATTGCTAGCACCAAACCAACTACACTATGAAAATAAACTAAACTAAGCAACAACAGGCTACATGCTGTCAACCAACCAGGAATTGCAATGACTGCCTTTGTCTCAAATGTTTGTTTTGAAGGAGGGCAGCTCCTCCAGCTCTCTCATTTTCTTCTTTAATCATTCTGATACTTTATTGAATTTTTCCAAAAGAGCGAGCCAAGGGCAGCTACCCAGTACCTGTGGCATGGAAGTCCTTCTGCTTTGTGATCACCAAGGTGCACTCCACTAGCTCCTTTCCTACCCCTAACACTAGGGGAGCTACAAAATCTTCCCAGGTTGCAGAACCGTCACAGGGCAGGTGGGAGCCCTGTGTGCATGCATGCATACCTGTACATATACGTACGTGTGTTTAATTTCGTTTACTCCCTCAAAAACCAACACAGAGAAAAGAACTTTCTTTTCAGATGTAAACTGTCAGGGGCACCAAATAATATATTTTTCACTAATGTAGGCATTTCAGGTCTTCAATGTCACCATTAGCAACAATACCACGAGGCACATGATTTGTGGCTAATTTGAACATGGAGCTCTTCTGGGCACAGCTGGTGAAGCCAACAGCATCCTGCTCTGTTACATAGTAAATCATCTGACAAAATCGGTAAGCTCAATGGCCAATTTCTGAGGTTCCAGCTACTATCAAAAGGGTTAGGGAGAAGTTAAACGTAGTTGTTGTTGTTGTTGTATTAAGGTGCTTTAATTATAAACCTAAAGTTTTCTCTACAGCCTGATTCATTAATTCAACAAATCTGTTGATGCCAATCTACAAGCTAAGTCTAGGTGATGAACTTGGAACAAATATTAACAAATTCCCTGTCTTCAGTTTAGCAAAAATACCTTTCAAAGAAGAACTAGTAAGAAGACTGGATTCACCTCTGCAAGACCCAATTCAAATGTCATCACCTTCTGATTTCATTTCTGTAACCATAGAGCATCACAGGCCTCTACATTGTAGGCTCAGTAAATATTGACAACTGTCTGAGAGAAGACGAGAGTGTAAGTGATCAAACTTATGGGGATCAACAAGGATAACCCTATGGGTAGGGAGCCAAGTGTACATGTTGGCAGCAGGGGAGATGGCAAGTATTACTGTAGATAAAGGTTGCCTTTTTAAATTAAATTAAATTTATTTTTTATACAGCAGGTTCTTGTTATCTATTTTATACATATTAATGTATATATGTCAATCCCAATCTCACAATTCATCCCCCCACCCCACTCTATCCCCCGCGCTTTCCCCCCTTGGTGTCCACACGTTTGTTCTCTACATATGTGTCTCTATTTCTGCTCTGCAAACCAGTTCATCTGTACCATTTTTCTAGGTTCCACATACATGTGTTAATATACGGTATTTGTTTTTCTCTTTCTGACTTACTTCACTCTGTATGACGGTCTCTAGATCCATCCACGTCTCTACAAATGACACAATTTCGTGCCTTTTTATGGCTGAGGAATGTTCCATTGTATATATGGACCACATCTTCTTTATCCATTCATCTGCTGATGGGCATTTACTTTGCTTCCATGACCTGGCTATCGTAAATAGTGCTGCAACGAACATTGGGGTGCATGTGTCCTTTTGAATTATGGTTTCCTCTGGGTATCTGCCCAGTAGATAAAGGTTTGAAAGGATGATAGGGCCAAAATTTGTAGAGTTTCAATAAATTTGGACAATATTCTGTAAGTAATGGTCAGTCTTGAATCATAATTTAATGTATTATTATTATTACTAGGGGAATGTTGCCCATAGCTTATTATTTATGTTTATAAGACATGGTTCTCATTCAGTTACCAGCTTTGTGACCTTGAATAAGCTAATTAAACTTTCATTAATTTATCCAGACAACATATGTTGAATACCTATTTGTTCCAGGCACTATGGGAGTCATTCGGGTGTATATCTTTGACCTTTAGGTACTTGCAGTCTAGTCGGGGAGGCAGGCCAATATTGGAACAATTACAACACAACCTGATAAAGGCCCTGGTAGTAGAAGCAGACTCTGAGAGCACAGAGGAGGGTCCTAGACTAGTCTGGGAGGGTTAAAAAAAAGGCTTCATGGAAGGGAAGTGATGTCCTGTACCATCCCCAAAGACCAGCAGGATTAACACTGTGAAGTGGAGGAAAGTGGCACAGTTTCTTTGTGGGTAGGAGAATAACAATGGGGTGACGCTAGTGAATGTTTACTGAGTGCACTACGTGCCAGCTATTCTTCTCAGCTTTTCATGTGCTATTTTCTTACAATCTTCAAAGTGCTATGAGGTAGGTACTCTTCTGTCCTCATTTTACAGATGAGGCAATAGAAGCACAGAACATCATCTAAGCCAAAGGTCACAAAGATAGTAACTGACAGAGCTGGGATTTCAACTCAAGCAATCTAACTGAAGAACCCATGCTCTCAAATCAACCATGGCACTGTCCGTAACTGCATGGATAAGAATATCTACTCCACGGGCCCAGGCACTGAGAAAGGGCTCAGCAGATGACGACATGATTATAAGCATCACTGTCACCAGTGTATACATACAAACCCCTGATCTGCAGATCTGACTACAGTAGATTTCCTTCCCACCAGATGATGGACTCAGTGGATTCTACCCAAACTGAAACTCCAGATTTATAGTCAAAGGGAAGTGTCCTTCACCAAACAACCCCGTGGGAAGGTTAATTCTTCCACATCAGTACCACTAAAACCACGAGTTCTGAAAACAATTTGTATCCTTTAACACCACTTCCCTCTTACATCTTCACCATACATATGATTTTGATCCATCCTTGACTACTACTTAATTTACTGTATTTTTGTTCATATGTGCAAGCTTAAAGCAGGGCCAACTTAACAGTGGAAGCTGTGAGTTAGCTGTCACTCGAGGGACAGAATTATTCTAAAAGTTACAAGTTTTTTTTTTTTCTATCAGTTGAGACTTTGAACAAACTTTATTGTAAAGAAATTCCAATTTAAAATTTTTTCAAGTAAAAATGTTGGAGAGGGGACCAACAGTGAATTACAGAATGCCACTAAGAACCACAATTTCAGAACTCACGTGGCTTTGCCATTCAAGTTAGGTAATAAAGAATTCTAATAAAGAACAAGCTTGGAGCAATGCTGATACCTATGTTTTCACCTGAGAGCCCGTTAAGGGATGGGGACACTGCATTTACAAAGGTCTGATGTAGACAAAAGATGAAGGAGATTATAAATTTCTTGCTTGGCCACGGTTCACCTCCATGAACTCTGTTGCCCAACACTCAAAGTGCAGGCCAATTGTGTACCCACAAGTTTACGTAGCCAGGCTTATCATTATCAGATATTTACTGGGTTGCCAGTGATATAAAGAATGCAGGCATTACTGTGCAGAAGAGGTAACATATGGCTCTCCACACCTGGATGGCAGCCAACCTCTAGACAGAAGTGGGCTGCCTCTCTTCCTCAGGGAGGCAGCATAGGACAGAGCCTAGGCCTTGCTGCCAGGCAGACGTGCGCTCAGATCCCAGCCCTTCTCCACGTGCGCAAGCTATGCAAACACTTTGAGCTCCAGCTTCTTATTCTATTGCTGGAGCAAGGATTGAATGAAATAATGCAGAGACCCCAGCATAGCACCTGTAGACATGGGAGACCAATGCAGTGGGTACCATTTCCTAATATTAAGCTGATGCTATGCCTATTTCAAAGGCGATTCCAAAGGGATGAGACTGAACAGTCTGGCAGGCCCTTTTTTTTCTTCCACGCGGGCCTCTCACCGTCGTGGCCTCTCCTGCTGCGGAGCACAGGCTCCAGACACGCAGGCTCAGCAGCCGTGGCCCACGAGCCCAGCCGCTCCACGGCATGTGGGATCTTCCCGGACCGGGGCACGAACCCGCGTCCCCTGCATTGGCAGGCGGATTCCCAACCACTGCACCACCAGGGAAGCCCCAGGCCCTTTCTTAATGGGGACACTACTGGCATTTTAGGAAAGTTAGTTCTTCATTAGATGGGAGTATCCAGAGCATTATAAGGTATTTAGCATCCCTAACTCCCCCCTTTATTACTCCCCATACACTAAAGGGCAGTAAGATGCTCCTTCCCCAGGCATCTTCCCCTCTACTTGTCACCAATACCCCCCAAAGCATGAGCACTACCTGCTCCGTTAAGCTTGGTTCAAGTACTGAAGAGCTCCTTAAGAGTATTAAGCTTGCAGTAATATGATCAAAGAGAAGGTGAAAATGGCAGTTCTAACTGGAAGGAGGTTGAGCCCCTCCACTTCCAGGGGTCTTTCCCCTACGTCAGTACCATGGTCTCATCCTTGTTAAGATCTGACTTGTTAATAAAGTCTGATACCACACCTGTACTACAGGAAATGTGGCCACCAGCCCAGCACACTAAAGAGGTTTCCAAAACACAAAGAAACACTGAATGGATTAACATTTCACCTGAGACACATCTAGACTGAGCAACTCCAACTGGGTCTTACTTTGTAAACCATCTCTGTCACAGGAAAACTCTAGGCATTCTTCTGTGTTCAAAGCAAATGGACTTAAAAACAGACTTCCACTGTATTAAAAAGTAAAAAGGAAGCAATTGCTTCTATCCATGCAATCATTCTAAGAAATAGAAAAGAAGGAGGGCTTCCCTGGTGGCGCAGTGGTTGAGACTCTGCCTGCCAATGCAGGGGACACGCGTTCGAGCCCTGGTCTGGGAAGATCCCACATGCCGCGGAGCAACTGAGCCCATGAGCCACAACTACCGAGCCTGCGCGTCTGGAGCCTGTGCTCCACAGCAAGAGAGGCCGCGATAGTGAGAGGCCCACGCACCGCGATGAAGAGCGGCTCCCGCTCGCCGCAACTAGAGAAAGCCCTCGCACAGAAACGAAGACCCAACACAGCAAAAATAAATAAATAAATAAATTTATTTAAAAAAAAAAAGAAAAGAAGGAAACATCCACCTAAATTTCCTAAAGAAAACCGTTGAGGTTTTCTTTCACCCCTTGAACTGAGGAGAACTTGGACCCAAGTCTTTACATACATAAACCTTCCTGTGAATTTTCCTGGCTTTCTGTCTCACAGTTGAAAGGGAGATTTTAAAAAAAAAAGATTTAAATCATGAAAAGATTTCAGTAAGGAAGAATCATGTATAGATTTGTGGGTCAGGGAGCTTTTTCAGTGGGTGAGGGGGGCACTCACATTTTGCCCAAAATAGAAGATAATGGATACTGATATTGAAGAAAGAACTCAAGACTCTGAGATTCGTAGGAGTGAAGCCAGGGGCCAGGAATTAGC
>NW_020172732.1:1262552-1273388 GCF_003031525.2 Neophocaena asiaeorientalis asiaeorientalis | reverse complement strand
TCAGGACTGCCTGGCCCTGGGCTCCACATAATTAACATAATGTACAGTGTCAGAGCTCAGATGAAAGCAGTAAAGGCCTTGTAAGGAAAATCAGAGAAAAGAGGAGGAAGATGGGGAAACTCTATAGAGAATTCACAAAGAGATAATGAACATTTGGTCTCTCTTCTGATGATCATGCAAATGGGAAATGGTTTGAGAGCCAGGCCCTGCAGTATAGATTACTAAAGAAGAGTGAGATGGGTTTCTCATGGCTTCTGTAGAAATGCAGGGTTTGAGGACCTTTACATCAACATTGATTCTCAATCATTCACAGTAATTAAGTGTGGGTCCTACTTGGAATACAGCATGGAGTGTCACCACCAGAGCTCCTGAATCAAGACAATCACAGCAATAACAATAACAGGAACACCAACAATGATCGTTTATTGAAGACTTACTAGGTACTTGACACTATAGCATAAAAAAATTTTAGAGTCAGGCGTTGACTTCTTTGCTTCATAATAGAAAACTGAGCCAGAGAGTTTGATTTGCTTGAGGTCATATGGTAAGTAAAAGACAAAGCCAGGATGTCAACCTATATGATTCCAAGCCCATCTTCTTCCCACAGGGACACCCCCCTCATTACACCACAGCTCGCCTTTATGCAGAACTACAACTTACTACACCCCCCCCCACCAGCTCACTAACATAAGATAGTCCCATGTTACATATAGCCTTGAAATCATGAACTCGAATTATACACACCTGGGAAGGAAATCTCATCTCATTCATTTTAAAAATAAATCTTTGCTCTTTCCTGTAGTGTAACACTGAGACCTCAAGTAGTTCTTATTATCAATGATGATGATGATGTCCTATGGATTTTTTTTCCATTCATTTAATCCCTTGACTCAAGCAATAAGATGGCAAAGCATATGAAAACCTGCATTCATTGTTTTGTTAAAGATTGTCACTACCACCTGCTTTCTACCATTACCAGAAAGAAAATGTGACTTCCTTCTTCTCTGTCCCCCTCTGCAACATTCATACAGAGACAACCTGGCTGTTACTGCATTTTTCCAGCTTAAAATTTTAAAGCCAATAAATCCCGAGTACCACCAGGTTATTCTGCTAGACTTGTCCTTCATCTGGTTCAGCTACAGAAGGGGATAATGATCTGTCATAAAGGTAAATTCATTACCACGAGATAGTATCGTCATACTCCTACTGCCATTTTCACAGCCGGCCACTCTCTCTCTGCGATGCTGTATCTCAGTTCTCCAGGGAGCAGTTTACCGCTGGCATAATAATAATAACGACAACGACAACAACTTACATTTACAGGGAAGACAAGACTGCCTATATTTTCTAACCCTTGACAAAGAATAGCTCCCAGTTCTACTTCAGATGCGTCGGAAAATCTGCAGTCTTTAAAAGATGCCTATAAATGGATCTGCTAAAGGTTCATAAAAGTCTCGCTATCGCAAACAGGTGACTCAGTTGGCAACTTCCTTGTGCCAGGGAAATACCCACAGTGGTATTACTCCAGAGCAGCTTAATACAGACACAAAAAGGAAACACGATCACATGTGGGTCCTGGAAATGATTCTTTATAGACTACTGGCTGATTCACTTGGGCATTTGGCACACTTATCCAGGTGACTGGTTTTCATTGCAGTTTAGAAAAATCACATTTTCTGGTGTTGGATCGTGGTATGGTTATTGCAGAATGCCTACATCCTTCCATATTCATGCCACCCCACTGGATTTTTTTTTTTTTTTCCTAAAGACACAGCTGTAGGCTAAAATGGGTCATCTGCTCACCATTAATTAACCCAGTGCTTTCTGGACGCCTCCCGTGTGCGCGGTACTGTGCCTGATATGGCAGAGGAAGGCAAGATGGACCGGACAAGATGGGCCCTGAGGAAGACACACCAGAGCAGGGTCGTTCCCCAACTTTGGCATGGGGCAACTCTTCTTATATCCTGAGGGTTGTGCATTCCTGGGTGTGCAGGACAGGCAGTGCCCGGCTGTGCACACCTGGATGTGGCAAAACAGAGAATACTTGCTGATGCTAGGGAACAACGCCTCAGGACTCGCAGGCCAAAACCTGGGCACTGCCTGTGTGTGAGGAGGGACTGGTGCTAGTGAAGAACCTCCACGAGCTAGGTGATTCGGGCCAACATCATTCTGTGGGTAACCTAGTAATCAATCATGGTTAAGTGGTAAAGAAGAGGCGCGTGTGAAAGAGAAAGTGTTCTAGAAACAAAAGCCAAGGAAACAACGAAACTCTACACCAAACCCTACAGAACTCTATACCAGATCCCTATCCAGGAACGATCCCGGGGTTTGAGGGTGAGAGGTGAATGGCCAAAAGGCAGGCAGAGCGCCACAGAAGTGAGAAAAGCAAAGAGGCCGACTAATGAGTCCCTGAAAACACTCAGAAGACAGTGTCTTGCTAACAGAAAGGCAGTCCTTTGGAGCCAGGCGCCAGGTTTGAATTCCAGCCGTAGCCCTTTCCAACCTAAGCCTCAGAGTCTGCATCTGCTAAATGGAACTAATTCTGCCCATCGGAGGATAAAGTAAGGGGGAGCCTTTTCATTTCCACCCCATTGGAGGAGCAGGTCACTCCGGGTTTGGCCCCAGGATGTGCAGAGAAAGGATTCCTCAAACGCTTCCACGGGGACTTGTAACAACTGTCTGGGTTCTCAGATTATCTGCCTAAAAGGTCTGCATGGATATCAGATTTCATGAGTCTTCTTGCCACAGACACCGCTGCTAAGTAGAGTCTCTGAGGTCTAACTTGTGATTTCTCTGATACTTCTTTTGTCGGTTTACGCTGCCCCTCAAAAGCACAGAGATGTCTGCCGGGCCAGCCAATGGCCATCTTGTGAGTAATGGAGGCTCGGTAAGGTACACTCGGCCTGTCAGGCCCTGGAAGCAAGCTGCCTCCATGTTATCCTCTGCCCCAACAGCCAGTTTCAGGAACTTCTGGTTCCTTCCACGTTGCCACTCTTTCTCATGCCCTCCTCCCCCTTTTCACGTTGCCTCTGCTCTCCATCTCCATCTCTCTCCTCTGGTTCTCCATCCTATCTCCATTTTCTACCTGCCTGCTCCCCTCCTCTCTCCTTCAAAGGGGTTACTGCTCCCCCCTCGCCCATGCCCACCATGCATTTTAACATCCACAGCATTCCCACCATTTCCTCTTTGCCCTGACTTTACACTCTGCTATTTTCCTTTGCAGTGGGAATTTGGACAAGGGACCAGGAAGTGTCAGACTTGAAAAGCCCAGAAATCTACTTAAATTTCATCGTGACAATCATGGCAGTTACAACTAACATTTGATTTACAGCCTCACCTGACCCCTGCCGTGAGACAAACACTATTATTATTATTCTTCCCACTTCCAGATGAGATTAAGAGACCTGGGCAAAGATGCAGTTATTCATTGGAGACTGGAAAGTCCAAGTTCGACTTTCTCCTCGCACCTTCCCTCATGCTGCCTATCAGGAAGGAGGCAAAAGCCTGTGCCACGTTTCAGTTCTCTCTTTCCGTATTTATTCCTCATAGATTTAAGCATCTCAGGAGACAACGGTATCCACTTACCAACAATATTTCTTGGGATGCTAGGCACTTTCACCTCTCCAGTCCTACCAGCGATCAGCTTGTAGATAGAGGGTCAGTTGAAGGTCAGCTCTGGGTGCTCTCGGACCAACCATCCTCGATGCCTCCCCAAGGGTCACTCCCCCAAGTCCTGTGTTCCTGAGCAGATCCTTGTAAGCTCTATTAGAAAAATCTCTCAACTCAGAACTCCCCATATTTTCTGTCTTTTTCACAAACTTCTAGACCAGCAGCTCTTTGAAAAGGAATTCATACACTCATGCTAGCTAGAGATTTAACCAAAGGAATTTTAGGTTAAACCTAAGGCTTAGTACACTTTTACTTTAGAGGTCAAGCTCAAATAAACTCAGAATAGAGATAACGGAGCTTAATGCTGTCACCATGATCTCTTATCTGGATTACTGTAGTAGTGCCCTAATTGGTTTCCCTTCTTCTGCCCTTGACTCCTACAGCCTACTCTCCAGGGCACAGAGATCCTATCTCTCCCATGCTCAAATCCTGACCATGGCATCCATGCGTCGAGAGTAAAAAGCCAAAGTCTGACAACAGCCTCAGTGCATCTCAGAGTGTGATCCCTGGACCACAGGGGTGGGGGACCAGCTGCATCGCATGGAACCTTGTTAGAAATGCAAACTTCTGAATTAGACGCTCTAGGGGGAGTGCCCCTCGATGTGTGTTTTAACAATAGTCTTCCAAGTGATGGCGATGCTGCTAAAGTTTGACAACCACTGTCCTGCACGAGCTGCCCTCATCCCCAGCCCTTTACCTGAGTCCCTCTCCTTCTACTCTCCTCCTCACTCCCTTCATTTCATCTTCATGAGTCTTCCCCCAGATAGGTGCCTGTCCCACTCCCTCACCTCCTTCTCGTCTTTGTTCAAATGTCAGCTTCTCAGTAATGCATCTGTGGCCATCTTTTTTAAAACCCAAACTACCCTTGACTCCCCACCCCACTTCCTTTCTTAATTTTTCTCCACTTCTAACCAGATGACACACTCTACATTTTTCTGATTTATGTTTGAATTCTCTGTCTCCATCAACTAGAATATAGTTGGGGGGGGCAGGGTTTTAGGTGCTTTATTCACTGATATATCCTGTGTCACTAGAAAGGTGTCTGGCACAAAGTAGGTACTCAATACATACTTATTGAATGTTGAAAGGAGGAATGATTGTTCTATCACTTAGTGGCCACATGACCTGAGCAATGTGTTTAAGCTCTCTGAGCCTCAGTTTCCCCCCCCCCCCAAAAAGAGGATTAAGTAAGATGAAAAGCCTACAGTACTCAGATCATTTTAGTCACTCAATTAAAAGTAGCAATTCTGATCATCAGAATAGGGGGAAAAAATGTACTTCAATCAATATCTTTAGAACCAAGTGAAAAGTAATAGTTTGAACTTTTAAAAGCATTTTTACAGTCTGGAGAACATTTGGAGGGGTAGTGGCAGGGCTAAAGATACATTTCCCTTTCTAGAAACAGGTTGTTGGGAAAAGGAATAATCTTCCTGTGTTGAAACTGCTTTCCCAAAAGGCAGCATTTTGATGCATTAAGAACAAAGGAATTATAAACATACAATTTAATTATCCCTCAAAAACAAAATACATATTGAATAGGAAACACATTGAAAACTTAGATTTGTTTGTGGCTGTTTTTTCCAAAATATTGCAATAAAATGTTTGGGAACATCTAATAAAACTAATATGCAGCTGGATTATCCTGCCCCCAAACTAATTTATGCTGATTGCAAGATAGGTCGCAAGGTCTGCATGCTTTATTTTTGATGCATTCATTATAATTGTTACTATGGACGAAGACTAAACACAAAAAATAAAACATCCTGTTAGGGAATGATCTACCAAACACACACCACATGTTTTCTCTTCCATCATTAGTCTAAGGGGGATTTCCACAAAACCGAGGTTCTTAGAAACTAAGCTTTCACTCGTCATTGCTGCGTATTCCCACTTAGTCACCGTCTTGGGACCTCCCAGTTGTTCTCTGATGAAATAAATCTGAAGTTACACATTAAAAAATGACTGAAGCCAGGAATTAGAGGAACAAAACCCTCTTTTTGTACTGTTATGCTTAACAGTATAACATCAGGCTATATGGCTCAGCAAGTTGTTAACATGACCACACTCCATGTGGTTTCTACTGTGAGTGAAGACTTTTCTAGAATCCCCATCCCAAGTACCTAGGTGAGGATATGGGTACCAGCCCACACCTTTCTGCCATGAATGAACAGGGTCAAAAGAAAATCTGATCACTGCATGAGGAAATGGCAGTTGTCAAAATACACACCTTTGCACTACCACTTTATCCCTTGTGTAAATAACCCTTTTAGTCCTAAGCAACAGTAGTGTGTGCGTGTAATACTGTAAGTGGAAAAGTTCTCTCTCAGAGAGTGCTCTGGATGAAACTCAACGGAAAGGTCACCAGGCCAGAGGTGACTGCGTACTGCCAACAAGCACCTTAGGAAGCGACACTGGCATTTGCTTTTGTAGGTGACCTGGCTTGGACAGAACCTACCCTGTCACTCCCCTTGAAGAACCCAGAGTTCTTTCCACTTGGGAAAAGTGCTTTCAGACAAGAATCTGATATCAATCATTTCTATTTGGAGAAGAATTAAATCAGCGTGTGCTCACTCTCTCTCTCAAAAGGCTCTGCGTTGAGTCCTGTTTCCCTTTAACCAACAATAGACTTGATCTAGTGCTAAATGAATCTTCAAGCAATTGGGGAGAGACTTGAGAGAGATTTTTTTTTTTCCTTTTTTTTGGGCTACATTGGGTCTTCGTTGCTGCACGTGGGCTTTCTCTAGTTGCGGTGAGTGGGGCCTACTCTTCGTTGCGGAGTGCGGGCTCTAGGCATGCAGGCCTCAGTACTTGTGGTGCATGGGCTCTAGAGGGCAGGCTCAGTAGTTGTGGCGCACGGGCTTAGTTGCTCCGCGGCATGTGGGATCTTCCCGGACCAGGGCCTGAATCCGTGTCCCATGCATTGGCAGGCTGATTCTTAACTACCGCGACACCAGGGAAGCCCGAGAGAGAATATTTTAAAATACTTAAAAAATAACCACAAGGGCAAATACCTGTTTCCCCTACATCCGGGCAAGAATCATTTTTGAGGAGCCAGTTTCTACCCTGAAAGGCAACCTCAGCTTTTTTTACTCTGTGACGTATAAAGATCCAGTCTTTCAGCAAATAACAGTTCTTAAAACACATCAATGGGAAATTTAATCAAAAGCTTAGTTGTGAGAAACATTTAAAACCATGTGAAGACATTGAGACCTACCTACTTCCATAGATTTTTGTAAAGATCACAATGTCAATTTCTCTAGCTTTTGTACATTTTCTGATGGATTAGAAGCAAGTTCTGTCATTGATCATGCCAAATAATTTTCATTAAGTTAGACATTTGCATTAGTTTCTCAGTTTCTAGTTAGTGGACCCCAAAAGAAGGTATCTTACCAAATCCTCTATTGCATCCGTGTCCTGAATGCCACTCTATCCCTCAGAGTCCTACTGCTGAAGTTCCACATGAAAAAACGTTACAACTAAGTGCCATGAAATGCTTTCTTCCCTTGAGGAACTGGTATGTATCATCTCATTGGTAATGAGAAGCACATAATTAATCATGTGTATTTCTCTTTTTCCTTTGGCTGCGAGGAAGTTCAGAACCAAGTTTATGGCTCAATGCTATGAACTATGTAGAACAGTATAGCAGAATCTTTGTTCAAATTTAATTATCTTTCTACTTTGATTTATATTATTTTCCAATCCTCATTTTTTACTTGAATATATTTTCCATTTTATTGTACTTTTTCTTTGTAAGTAAGTCTTCCAATCTTCATAAAATGGAAGTTCATATATATACAAATTACACATATACAATCTATACACATACACTCACCTGTAAAGATTACAATTTTACTAGTATATTTTCATGAGAAAGAACGATTACATGAAACAAATAAAATTGGCTGTACTGGATTATTCATTGTAGAGAATTATTTTAACAAGTTCAACAAATCTCTGTGGGCTATCTACCAATATACAGAAATAGCTATATCATACTTTAATGGCATTTTCTGTAATATTATTTTACCTAATATAAATGTGGATTTAGAGTTCTTGGAGTCTAATTTCTAAAATGCCTTATTCTCAAAAATTTCAGACAGGTGTCAATTTTTCAAAATTCAATATGCTTATTACTCAGACTCTACTGAAATGGGTTTAGATCTATTTGAATATCATGTAATTATACTTAGAAGAAGATCTGCAAGATATCCCATGAGATGATGTATAGGAAAGTGTTCCGTAAAACTCCAGGGTATAATACAAATGTTAGCTATCATTGCTGTTACCCATAGCATATAAAATATGATCATCAGAGCTGAACCATATTTTACTGCTAAGAATGGTGATAACTGCGAGACAGCCATAAAAAATAAGAAAAATAATTATTTTAAGTCATCCTTAGTTCATTTGCTCATTGAGAGGACCTTTAATGGGACTCTACAAAATAAGAGTATACACAAGAACCCTCAGATATTTGAAAACTCTTTGATCTCATGAGAGTGGGACTCAATATCTAATGTGAAAATAGTCTTCATATGAAACTGAAGGAAAAACCTAAGGGATGAGAGAGAAATAAAATCTTAGTGAAGTTATTTGCCTGTTTGTTCCTTTCTTTCTGGTTATTAAATACAACTGAGCTATTCACTAATAATCCAGGAAGCAAAGAACTAAGACATTAACCAGCTTGTGTTCCAAACTAAAAGGAGGTTAAAAACACAGCATTGTAATACAAACACAGCTTATAAGTACAGCGTGTGTACCTACTGTTCTGCCATTTAAACTTTGAGTAGCTGTACAAACAAGTCTATCTTGAGGAAACAGACTGGGTAATTTTCCATTCCGACTATTTGAGATTTCACCAAGAGCTTCAAACTTGCAGAAGTCTGTGTTGCCAGACATTTTCTTCAAGTTCGTTATCTATAGTTCTCTCCATTAAGATTTCCCTTTAACAAAAATGCTTTTCTTAAAGGTCATGCTTTAAGTGAAAATTTTTCTTGTACAGACACAGAGATTAAATTAAAAAGAAAAATTAAAGAGGTAGTGGCCTGATTTGGGGAACGTAAGTTAAAACTCTCTCCTCCATAGCCTAAGCCAGACCAAGATCGAGCTTTCAAACACTTGTGTCTTTTCCAAGTTCAGAGGCAAGTTCAAAAGATTGAAAAGGAAGGGAAAATACTAGTCAATGAAAAGATCAAGATGCAAAATTGCTATAACAGCAGTAAATGCTAACAGTGATTTGAGGGATCTTTAAAGCCCTTTGATACAGGATGGGAATCTGTAAGAGAAGGAAAACTTCAGCACTTGGGATGTAACTAGAGAAGCCCATCTTCTCTTCGCTTCTATAAACTCACTGGAACACTCAGGAACAAATGTCAAGCAATGGGAAAAGCTCTATTATATGATTATTTTAGATATGCATTAAAGTATAATTTCATAACCTTCAGGTCTCAAAATTTTCAAAATATCTGTTCTACAAATACAAGTGAGTACTTTCTTAGTGTGATTTTTATTGTGAAGAATATAAACTGGATCTTGTTTCCAAATTAATGCAGCCACGTTGAACAGAGGGCTTTTCCCCACTGTATTGTAAGTTATCAATCACTAAAATAAAGTCCAGTTCACTTAAGATAGGCAATGAGGTATCAAAGTATCATTTTAAATTAGTGGTTCCCATTTTCTGAGCACTAGCTACATACTGAGCAGTATACTAAGCACCTTTTATGCATTATTTCATTTAAGACTGTTTTAATAACCGTGGAGTAGGTACTATTACTATCTCCAATTTACAGAAGAGTAAATCAAGGCTCAGAGAAGAACAGTTACTTATCCAAGAGCATAGCTAATTAACGGCTGAACCAGGAATGGAACACAGTTTTCTGGGTTCCTAATTCAAGGCATCCTCTAACGCTCTGACTGGTTGAGTGATGGAGTGGGGTTAAGTGAAATTCTGAAGATAGCGAGTCCACCAACATGTGTGGACTGATAGGATCTTTGATTTACACTGCAGGGAGAACCTCAAAGGGGAGGCTAAAACATGAATGCCATCCCTGTAGATGCTATGCCTTCCGTCACCCCTCATTTTACTTTGCACAAGTCATACCAGACTACGGCTATTTTCAAAGTTCACCACAAACTTTCAGACCACACAGTGACTCTGGTGGCTATTTCACTGATTTGAACATGCCTCCTCCTCTTTCCTCCTCACTTTTCTTCTCTGCTGGGTGAAATGTAACTTTCCACTCCCTGTCTCTAAAGTCTGAATTAAAGCATTCTCTCTTCTACATCCTCAGAGCACTTTGTCTGCTTCACTCTTAGAGCACGTAGCATATTTACCCTGCATTATTATTAGGAGCATACATGTCTATCAACTGCAGGAAAAAAGTATGTCTCTTAAAGGACTGCATCCAAAAATCGTGGCATCATCTGTGTATCTTAAACAGCACCCTGAACACAGCAGGTACTCAATAAGTGTTTCATGTGTAGTTAAAATAGGAAACTCAGGTTCCACTACTACAAACACTTCTATCAAAAAAAAAAAGGACTATTCCCAAAGGAACTAGGGAGTATTTTTGCTCACTCTTCTTTTTGAAAGGCTTTTTCAGACAGCCAATCACCATTCCAAGGAAGGTAATGGGGCTATTTTTCTGTTTAGGAACCAGTGGTTTAAGTAATGTAAGCCATGGATCAGTGGTTTGCAATGATGGGGCTGATCGAAAGACAATCACACTCAGCACTGCTAAGGTTAATGGCATTGCCTCTTATGGAGGAAATATAAAAGTGGAAGATAGGGAAGAAACCAATAAAAACATTTACACACACCTTTAATGGTATGCAGAGTAGAACCCGCTTAAATGAATACCAACTAATGAAAACATCTTGAAAAGTGAGTGATTTTTACAGAAACCTTTTATCTACAGGTCCTATATTTATAGAGCAAACCTTTTAAATGAATACAGGGTAAAAAAGGAATTAAACTAGTCATTGTTGTGCTTCACTGTGGTTCATATAACTTACATCAGGCCAGTGAAATGAATGAACCATTTAGCAAAAGAGGCTCTTCTCCACCAATTCATGTCATATATGTCAAAGTATAAGTAAGAGCTTCCTCAGCAGATACCACAGAGCAAAAAAAAAAAAAAAAAAAAGGACTTGGAAAAGGCTGCCCCT
>NW_020172732.1:1141728-1262340 GCF_003031525.2 Neophocaena asiaeorientalis asiaeorientalis | reverse complement strand
AGATAAAGAAGAATTTCCCCAAGAAAAACCCCAAAAAAAAAAAAAAAAAAAAAAAAAAGGTCTTGGCAATGGCTGAACCTTGTTTGTTCTGCTGCACCTCTATATGGGCAGGGTCGAAGACTTTTCTGAGAAGGGGAGGTGAGAGAATTTGGTTCAACCAGAAAAATGCCTGAAAAGGCAAATGTATCATAGCCTGCCCAATAAATACTGGATATTTTTATTCGATGAAACATTATTTTCTTTTTAAAAATAAACTTTGATGTCGTGAAGACACACATATTTTGTGGTCAGGGATTATCAGTGGGTAGAAATGGAGGCTCAAGAGCAGAGATAAAAGTTGGAATCAGAAAATGCTCAAAACTTCTTTCTGAACCTTGGAGATAATTTGTCAGGGAACTTAAAGTCTATGCTTGATAGATCTTTCAGACCAGTGGCTTAAGAATGAGGACACTAATACTTCCTTTTAAGACCACTAAATACACATAAGAATTATTAGAAACAACTATATCCCTATAACTCTCACCATCTAGCAAAATCTATCGATTTGCCAAAACAACAAATACACAGGGTTAGAGCCTATTTTGTCTCTGAGCTGACTGTCCCAGAAAAAGAAAAGTTTAAATAAAAGCCAACTAAAAGTGGATTTAAATGCCACTGGGGTGAATATATTCAATGCAAATAAGAAAAAACGTCTGGGGATTCAAGGGAGTTTAAGATCGAATAAACCTGAGTCAGTTTGAAGTCAAACACTGATACACTAACATAGTCTAAAGATTCCTTAGATGCATTCTGGACCAGCTGGAATCTCATCAGAAACTGTGGGTTTCACGTATCTATTTTTTTAGGCTATTTGACGTAATTTTGGATGCCTACCTTTTAAAAAATTATCTTTTGAAAATTTTAGAATTCCAGCCTAGTTCAGAATAGAGGGTAAAAGTGGTGCCATGGTAAATGCAGAAAGAATACCTTTCTGTAGGTGAAGGTATTCATGGGGGTGAAGCCCTGTGCCAAATGGTAAACTACGCTGCCCACGGAAAGGAGCGTTCACTTCCCATGCAGCGGCTTTGGGACCATATGCACTTGAAAATGAGTACTGTTGGGGTGGAAGGAAAAAACTGTGGAATATACTCAGTGGCCTCCCAGCATTTTTCAGAGAACCAGGGATGGAAATGAAGGAATTCCTGATGACCTGAAATTATCACAATAGCTCATTTTATATATGGCTCGATTGCTCATAAAGTGCTTTCAGATACATTGTCTCATTATATCCTTCCTAAATCCTTGGGAGGGAAGGGCAAGAATCACCTAGTTCCATTTCACAGATGAGGAAGATGAGACACGAAGAGGTTAGTTCTTTTCCAGGGTCAGTTACAGTTCGTGAGTGTGGGAAGTTCAGGTCTGAATGTTTCAAAAACATTTCACAGCCAGGCAGGTGATAAAGTCAAGGGTGTCCCATCCCTCTTCCACCCATGCACCTGTCCAAGCTCAAATCACAGGACTTCACTCTTCCTTCCAAAAACCAACTTCCTCCAATAAAAGTGACTATCAAGCTCATTATTTCTTCAAATTTTATGCATGTTCTTTACCCTAAAAGATCGTGAGAAAGAAAAGTGAACTAAGAGGCCATGTCTAATATTTATGCTTTTCCACATAGTTTGATGCTTGTTAAAATCATATGAGCTGGCCTTTCTTGTCACACACGCTCACACAGAATCCGCTTCTATCTTATTCTTGCTTTCCTTTGCTCTGCTCAACCTCTCATCGCAAAGATCCCTTCATGTCAAAGTCAGCTTTGCTGGGTAACATGCCTTTATCTCACACTGTGAGTAGCTACAGCCAGCTCGGCCTCTTACAAGATTTTCCTTCAGAGCGTGGAAAGCTGACAGCTGTGGGCAGAGGAGGATGGCAGTGATGGGGCACAGAGAGAACCATCAAATGTGGAGCCTGCAATGCCGCTAGCCCCAGCCAAGTCCCAGCGAAAACGTTCCCTCCCTGACCGGCAGCAAACTTTTCATGCCTCACCACAAAAGCACCTTGCTGTGTCTGCTGTGTCCCGGGTATCAGAGGCTCCTACCACAATCCAGCAAGCAATACTCTAAGCTGCTTGATGGCCATCTAAGCGCTGAAACAGGAGGATATGGGGCTGGGAACTACACCTCCTCAGCAGAGGCCCACCGAATATGGATCACGTCACGTATAATCTTTCCAGCGGCAGACTTCTCTGGAGAGCTCGTGCTGCATGCATACTACACCAGACAAGAGCAGTACCGTAAGGCATCAGATAGCCATTCAGTTCTGTATCTACAACAGATATTTATCCACACACGCTATGTGGTAGGCACTGTGCTAAGTAGAAAATGGCAAATAGGAAAGGATAAATACTCCTTGCCTTCATGGAGTTTACAATCCACTTTATAATGATGTTGGCCTTGCAGGCATTATTCCCACAACTAAATGTAATATTAAAATTGCCATAATTTGATTCAAAATACTAAGTGAGTGACTTTCAAATAAACTTTACAACTTGTTGCCCAATTAAAAGAACGGCTTCAATAGCCTTTCAAGTAACCATTTGATTTCAGTCTAGTTGTGGGGAAAAGTGTAAGCCTAAGAAAAGTAGTGTAATAATATAGTAGAAACAATGCGGGACGGGGGACTGGGATATTCAGGGCCTCAGGTCTATGGCTGAACTGTGTGTTACCTGAGGCGCATCGCTTTACTTCTCTGGGTTTCCAGAGAAGTAACTCAGGGGTCTCCAACCTCCAGGCCACAGACCGGTACCGGCAGCATTAGATTCTCATCGGAGAGCAAACCCTACTGTGAGCTGCGCACGCGAGGGATCTCGGTTGCGCGCTCCTTATGAGAATCTAATGTCTGATGATCTGAGGGGGAGCTGAGGCGGTGATGCTAGCGCTGGGGAGCGGCTGCAAATACAGATTATCACAAGCAGAGAGGTTTGACTGCACAGAGACCATAATAAATCAACTGCTTGCAGACTCATATCAAAACCCTATCAGTAGGGCTTCCCTGGTGGCGCAGTGGTTGGGAGTCCGCCTGCCAATGCAGGGGACACGGGTTTGTACCCCGGTCCAGTAATATCCCCCATGCCGCGGAGCGGCTGGGCCCGTGAGCCATGGCCGCTGAGCCTGCGCGTCCAGAGCCCGTGCTCCGCAACAGGAGAGGCCACGACAGTGAGAGGCCCGCGTACCGCAAAAAACAACAACAAAAAAAACCCTATCAGTGAGTGGCAAGTGACAATGAAGCTGCATCTTACAGAGTAGACTGGACATAAGCAACACACTTCGGGTGTCACTGTCACCCATCACCTCCAGATGGGACTGTCTAGTTGCAGGAAAACAAGCTCAGGGCTCTCACTGATTCTGCATTCTGGTGAGTTGTATAATTATTTCATTATACATTACAATGTAATAATAAGAGAAATAAAATGCACAATAAATGTAATATTCTTGAATCATCCCGAAACCATCCTCCCCCTGTCCCGGTCCATGGAAAAATTGTCTTCCACGAAACCAGTCCCTGGTGCCAAAAAGGTTGGGGACCACTGCTGTAACTAATGCCTGGAACAGTGTCAGGCATCCAGCAGATGTTCAATAAATAAATGTTGCTTGAATGGATGAACATAATATGTGAAGATTTAGTGTGACTATCTCTGTGGTTCTCTGTAAACATCAAGAAGTTGGAAATAAGAACAGTCAAGCAACATATATTCATTCAATTTTTTTATACCCCCAAATGATGCACTAGTAATAATGTCAAAGGGGCTAAATGGCCGGCAGGAAAATGCGGAGCTATGACTGCTTGTAATACTTTCTCACTGCATCCCTCAAGCTTGAATTTTGTGACAATTTAAACTCAACAAATAGCCTTTTTTCTGATTTCAACCCAGTAGGCTAGTTCCTTGGCTAGCAAATTCACAAATGCCATGCTAAGCCCTGTCTTCAATATTTACAGAATAAAAGGGAATTTCGATTTTAGCTTTGGGTGCATCCGATTTTGACAGCTTGGAAATGTCATTCTCAGAGCAAGGACTTTTCACACGCACAGAATTCTACCTCTAACTGTTCTATAAATGCAAATGCAAATATCCTTGACCAGAAAACCTTGAGCATCGTGTTCTAAGAATGTTCGTGAGATTACATGAAGTTCTTTTTAACTGTATTAGTTTCCATCCAACATCTACTAAATTGAATTAAAGTGGGGGAAGGCCTAAGTTCGAAAGGTGGATGCCAAAGGAGTCACATTTTAATTTCGACTCTGTCTCTCATTTATGGATGCTTTCTATCTGTCAGACAGGCAGCCTGCAAGCTTCACTCCAAGGGAGACATAGCAGATGACTGGCCATCCAAGAATTAAACATGAAATGACTATGCTGTATTAGAAACTGTTCAGAAACACAATGCCGTAGCCAAACTGAGTCTAATGTGGTGGTCGAATGCTCTTTTTGCTTAATAAGGATGTTACATCTTCCCTCTCACACATACAGAAGCTGTGAATCCCATTTATTATATTATCAAGAGCACCAGCGTTCACTGATTAGGAAAAGGTACTGGTGGTACATTTCTTATTAATAAAGGAGACCCCCGCCAGGAACATCAATTTGCAAAATTCAAGGAAATAAGATATAGTGAAACTCCTCTGCATTAAGAACTAAACAAGAACAAGAAGAAGCTCAGAGAGGAGGGGGAAGGGAGAAAAGAGAGGGCAATGGTAACATGGCACAGGCGCCTAAGTGTTTTTAGGGACAGAGTTGTGTAAAATCAGTGTGAAGTGGTTTGTGTGTTCTGAGACATAACCTAAGTGCTCCCTCCCCAACGCCGTTACCACGCAACTTACCAACCTCAGTGACTCACATATGTTCTGTGTGTGCACAGAACAGAAATATGGAGAAGGGGCTGATCCCAACATCTGGAGCACAGTCCATGGAAGAGAGTGTTGTATGGCTTGAGAGAAGATCTATCACTTAAACTAACTCAGCAAGTGTAGGAACCAAGAGCCAGAAGGGAACTTTGGCCTGAAAGCCCTCCCAGAAACATGCAGAAATCCTGGGGTGAAGTTTAGATTTCTTCAGAGTGTGGAATGGGGGTTTTGAGCTCATTCTAAGAGGCAGGGAAGCCATAGGATAGCATAGCCATAGCATAGCATATCATACATATGCTTCAATATTTAGGTCAACTGTTTAATAAAGCTCTTCTATAAACACCTATAACTTAACTATTGCTGCCTCTTGCATAGCTTTAATCATTTGTACCTTCCTCCATCATTGGCCCCAAACACTATCTAAATACCTTCAGGAGATCACAGTCACAATTTATGGAAAATATCTATTTAAATATCCATCTCCCGTGCTAGAATATATATCTGATGAGCATTGGGTCTGCACCTCATTTATCGTTATATTACCATTGCCTAACGCAAGGATTAGCAATATATGTATAATTAAGAAAGAATGAATTGGAAGAGTGTAGAATTACTTTATTCCCCTTAAAAGACTTTAAACTCCTAAAATGGTGGTTATCAGAAGCTGAGGGTGAAAGAACGGGAGAGATGTTATTTCAGGGTGCATACTTGAAACTAGTAGGTAAGTCAGTCCAGGAAACCTAATACATAGTATGGTGATTACAGACTACAGAACTATACTATAAACATTAAACTTGCTAAGAGACTAGATCTTAATTGTTCCCAACACTAGAAAATGATAATTATGTGATACCACAGAGGTGTCAGCTAATGCTACAATGGCAATCATATATTTTTTTTGCGGTACGCGGGCCTCTCACTGTTGTGGCCTCTGCCGTTGCGGAGCACAGGCTCCGGACGCGCAGGCTCAGCGGCCATGGCTCACGGGCCCAGTCGCTCCGCGGCTTGTGGGATCTTCCCGGACCGGGGCACGAACCCGTGTCCCCTACATCGGCAGGTGGACTCCCAACCACTGCGCCACCCGGGAAGCCCGGCAATCATATTTTTGCAATGTAAATGTATCGAATCAATACGTTTTATACTTTAAACATACACAACGTTATATGTCAAATGTAGCTAAGTTTTAGAAAAAGACTTTTTCACAGATACAGAGAACAAACTAGTGGTTACCAGTGAGGAGAGGAATGGGGGGAGGGGCAAAATTGAGATGGGGGTGGGAAAGACTTCAAACTCCTGAGGGCAAGAGCCATTCATTCACTCATTTGCTCACTCATTCATTCTCTCCAAAAACATTTATTGATTGCCAGATACTATGTTTGGAATACAACCCAAACATTAATTTTTTCCCCCAAGGGCAGTCTATTCTACATTATCTAGAATAGCGGTCTCCTCAAAACACATATTAGGGGACCCAAAGAAAACACTGGGGTTTCTACTTATTTTTTTGTTGCATCTTCTAAAAAATAATGATGAATTTGTTATTAACAGTGCCATCTCCCTCACTTGGTACCTATGTCAGATGGTCACCTGTCACCCACGGTACATAACAGTATCCCTAGGAAAATGTGGAATTCTGCAGACCCTCTCTTATTGGTTTAATTTTCATCACATTATGACGTATTACTCTATTCATTTGTTGGTGTTCACTTAAAACAATGGATGGATTGTCTAGTTTTAACTAATTCACCACCACTATCCCCACCACTGTCACTCTCCAACCACATGTTTACGATTTCCCTGGGAAGAAAGGACAGGACATAGAGAAAATACATTGGAACAGTACGAGTATTGTATTAATAATACAAATTATTTGAGATTATTACCGTTGCTGAAGGTAAAGCATTCCAAAACACTTCAAAGCACCTCACTATCCATTATCTGTTTAATGGTAGAGCCTTCCCCAGGAAGACAAAGCAGCATTTCCTCCGCCACTTACTAGCTGTTGACCATCGATCTGTGCCTCAATCTCCCTGAACCTCGTTTTCCTTATCCTCTACCTCTTAGATTAGGACAAATTAAGACAACATAGCCAAACAATTTAAAGTGCCTAGTGCCAAGGTCAGTTTTCTCACCTCTCCTAGTGATGTACAGAATCCACACAGAAAGAGCTCTGAACCCAGAACTTCCAATGTTCTACACAATTATGAATGATTAGGCTAGCCATACTTTGTTAAAATCTTATATTCTAAAAGTATGATTTCCTGGGTCAATTTATGCACAGAAGTGCATACCTGAGTCTCCTACTTTGAGCTGCTTTTCTCATTGGCCCTCACTATCAATTCCGCTCAGAAAGAAGTGAGTTCAACAATATCTGTTGAAAGAATGAATGGAGGGATGCATTGTGGAGATGATGAGCAGCCCCTGGGCACAACTCGTCTTTATTGGCTCTTACTACCTGCTTTTCTCTTCTTCCCTCTCCTGCCAAAAGAAAAAGTTAAAGGCTATTATCAACCACTGGTCTATAGCAGGGGCTTCTGTGTCTTTTCACCATTAAGGACATCTCGTAATAGTTTCCTCTCACGGTGCCTATTTCTCAAAGTATTTAATTTACCATTTTTACTAAATTATGGATAATTCATCTCTCCCCCACCTTGAACTAAATGAATCCAAACTATAACTGCCAAACAGAGTTTCTGTAAGTATAAGATAACCAGTGAGTTCACAAAATCAAAAGCAAAAATTGCCAGCCTATGCATCTTATTATCTAGGGGAAAATGCATAATTTCTTAAAATTTTTTTTTTCTTTGGTCACCTTCAAGAACTGCCAGTTGGCAACCACTGGTCAGGAGCATGTGTTAGCATGTGTTGAATTTTACTTATATATATTTCATGATATCAATTTGCAAATCCACTAGAACTCAAGGGACATGCATGTCCTGGGCACTGCTACCTTTAGAACTGGCCGATGCTCTGACAACAAGGTGCCTCATTGTTCCCTCTCTACTGTTAAGGATCTTACTTATAGTCCAAAGCTGTAAGAATGCATTAAATTGAAAAGCTTTCAGTTTGGACAGCATTTGCAATTTTAAAAGAAGATAAACCTCTCTAAGGAGTTAACATGATCTGTGAATGGGGGACATGCTAGGAATCAGATATCCTAATGAACTTTGTCTAACTCACTTGAAATGGAGAATTAACCAATTCTTTTAAATAATTCAGAAATCTAAAATCAAACGGATGAGGTGCAAATTTCTATTGTCCTGCACAAAAAATGGGGAGTGGAAATAAATGTTTTATATGTTTTCAATAAAACTATACTCCTACATCTTTTGCAAGTGAAATACTTTCCAATTTATTGGTAATCATAATTGTTTTATGCCAGCCCACAAATACAATGGCATCTGGTATAAATACCTTACAACGAATCTCTTTTTATACACTCCACCTCCAGCAGAAAAATCAAATAAAAATTTAGTCCATTGTTTCAAAGTATCCATTGTGGAGCTATAGACTAAGGATGCTTGAAACTGTAGAAAAAAAGAGTAAAGAATGTTCATATGAAAAATAAGAATGTAATTTTTCCAAAAGAATGTAATTTTGCCCCAAAAATTGAAAACAAGAAAAAGACATGTTCTAGATTGCCCTCTAGCGCAGGGTTCGTGTCCATGAGGCAATGAAGTGGATGAAAGAGAAGGTGGGCTACACTTTATTGTGCATCTCCTATGGATCACTGCAAGTTCTGGGCACTTTATACACACAGACATCCATAGAGATACATTCATATACATAATCTGCACAGAAACAGTCCTGTTAGTCCTGAGGATGTAATTAAGCCTGTGGGTGCCTGAGCAAGGCTGAGGCAGATACTGAGAGAATGAGACGGGGAATAAAGGAAGACATGACTATCCTAGGTGAGGGAACAACACGAGGAAAGAAAGGAATGAACATTGTTTAAGCTCAAAACGAAACAGCAACTAAAACACATTTCCTGGGAAGATGACAACATTCCACCTTATAAATGAGGAAACACAAGCCCAAGAGTTTAAATTACTTGCCCAAATTTACATCATCAGTAAGTTACAGAACCAGAGTTTGAATACTATTCTTGCTATAATGCAAGGTCATTGTTAAGCAATTAGACTCTGGAGTTTAAGTTTGAAAACTCTGTCCTTTCTGCTTCTTGACTGTGGGCAAGCTACCTAAATTCTTTGCATCTCAGTTTCCTCATCTGTAAAATGGGTGACCTAAGAATACCTATCTCCATAGGGTTGTATCAGAGTGAAACAAGATCATGAATCTAGAACCCTTAGCACAGTGCCTTGCTGTGGTGGCCATAAAAAATGAGACACTCATATCGCATGTTACAAGAAGCATGACTGCCTGACAACCCCAACAGCTCCCCTCTGGATTTATCACCATGTTTGTTCCAAGGAGCTTCCTCCAGGCTCCTAGTCAATGACTAAAGAAGAGGATACTAATGCAGACTGGTTCCTGTGGGACAAAAAACTTTATAACAAGTGACTGGCTCAAAGACTCTCCATTGGCCTGTACAAAACTTTCTTAGAAGCTTACTGATGTCCAGGATTCTTCCTTCCCAATCCTCCTTCCTTTCCTGTTTCCTTTCACAGGTAGCAAATCACTATTGCAGTCTGAAGTCTCTCCAACCTAGCCTGGCTCCCTCCCTTCATAGCCCAATAAATCCCTGCACATCTAATCCCATAAGGGCATATTCTTCTTGGGGGACCCAACCTAACACACCAGCACACAGGAAGTCCACAACGAATGTGAGCTACTAGCATGACTGTTAATCACCAAATTCATTATTTCTGTCATTACCTGGTTCTAAATCCCAATACAGTTTAACCCTCC
This sequence comes from Neophocaena asiaeorientalis asiaeorientalis, assembly GCF_003031525.2. Lineage (NCBI taxonomy): Eukaryota > Metazoa > Chordata > Mammalia > Artiodactyla > Phocoenidae > Neophocaena > Neophocaena asiaeorientalis. Next base: position 1,252,593 of record NW_020172732.1, on the reverse strand, counting down.
TTTCCAAAACTGCTTTCCTTAAATCTGTGAACATGATCCTTTCTTAAAGTAGGAGGGTACAAAGACCACACCATGTTCCTGTAACATATTCAGACAAGTTTTGTCATACCTAATAAAACAGTCCTAAGTGAAAACATATATATTTAGCTTCCCATAGAGCATAAAAATATGGCACCTTCTATTTTCAAGTCAATCTAAATGTCTTTTCTCTATATCACCTTTGAAGGTGGAGTTTTCCAGTGCTGTATTATTTGACTGATTTTCACCATCTTTCAAGAGGCAACAGTCTACCAATAACTGGATCTTGCGACAAGGTATACTTCCTTTGAAGAAGTGACTCACGCACTGTCCCAACGCCTTACTCAATTACTATCCCACGAATTAAACTTACACACTGACTTGGATAGGGAGTGCCTCTCAACTGCAGTATTGTACCCACTGACTGTGCCATACAAGTGGCTTATTGTATAACTACTGGGCTAGGTACCGGCAGCTGCAGGAGGAATGGAATTTAAGCAGTCAAGTCATTAGAACTTCGTGGTACTCTTCCCAGGTCTCATTTTCAGCGGGTTAAATTCCAGTGGTTTGACCCTTTGTGATCAATGAAATCATCACAGACTAATCAAACCTTTTCCTATACTGCTGTTACTACTGCCCATGTAACCTCCATGGAAGTATGTAGAGAACTAGGACTGGTGGCCAGATAAAATACAGGACTTAGTTTAGATAAACAACAAATCCTTTTTTTGTAATAAGTAGAGTCCATGTAATACTAAAAAAAATTTATTTGTTGTGGATCTGCAATGCAAATTTAACTTGGCATCCTGTATTTTTATTTGCTAAATCTGGCAACTATTAGGGAGAAAAATCAAGCTTCGGGGTCGTGGACTTGAGACCTGGGGATTTACAATCTAAATGGAGTCCTGAGATAAGGGTTAAACTGCAGCTCCACAGATCTAGACCTCCATTAAATGAAAAAAGAATCGTCTGCATGAGAGGGTATGTGAAGCCAACTATCCCATGCAAGTGACTCTACTTTCAGTGATACACACATAAGGGAAAACCTTTGGGGATACTAAAAGATATTGCCATGGCAGACGAGAGTCTCCTTCTTTGACAATGCTATGAATTAGGCCTTTTGCTTTATTCACCACTTAACTTTAAGTATCTAACACAGTGTCGGGGCTCAGGGCATATCCACCACATCAAGAAATGAATGGATTGGGTATGTGCATACCCTTGTAGAGGATATCATAATTTGTCAAGCATGTGCCAAGTCCCTTCCTTGGCCTACAAGGTCCAGTATAATTTGGCTTCCTGCTACCCCTACCTCCAACTGCTCCTCTTTCATTTGTGCCCCGCAGGCCACACTGACCCTCTGAGTGTTCCTCCAACATGCCTCAGGGTCTTTACACTTACTGTCCCCTCTTTCTAGAACAAAAGTCCCAAGTATCCGCATAATTCTCTTCTTCACCTTCCTCAAGTCTTAGCTCAAAAGTCAACAGATCAAAAAGGCCTTCCCTAACCACCCTCCATAAAATAGCGCCCATATCCTCCACTGTTTATCCCTTATCTTGCTTTGTTTTTCTTCCTAATATTTCATACCATTTGGTATATTATATACATTAGTTAGTTCATTGTCTGTTTCCTTCCACCAGAAGGAATAAGAGAGATTTTATCTGTTTTGCTCAGTGCAGTATCTGATTCTTGGAATGCACTTGATAAACATTTGTTGAATAAAGGAAGGAATGAATGAATGAATGAAGCCTCTTTCCCCTTACTCGACTATCAGGTCCTTTAGAACAGGATGTCTGATCCATCACTGTATTCCCCCAATGCATCCAGCACATAGTCCAAATGTACCCAGCGGATTCTTAATAACTATCTGCTAAATAACTTATGAGAAAATTGAGGTACAGGTCTTTAAGTGACTTGGACAACTGATTTCCCCTAACAGATGCTCAGTGTCAGGCTTATAATGGCAGCTCTCCTTTGCTAATCTGACCTATTCGGAAGCTGTGATTTGGCTTCTACTTGTTCATCTCTTGAGTTTACAAATGCTGCTTGCTGAGAAGCTCTCTGGTTGCAAAAATGCCTACAGAGATCTAAGAAAACACTGACTTTCCTTCATGAAGAGATTGTTGGGAGCCTATTACTATTTTGCTGGGCCTCACCATAACATCCTTTATACTTCTCTCTTTGGATATTTGCCATACGATGCCTGTGGATAAGGCATATGAGACTCCCCTGTTCCCTTTGGGATAAAATCAACCAAGTATAGAAATTAACAACTGAGATGGAGCAGAGTAAGCTGCAGTAAGTATTACCCCTCCACCACCTCGATTTGAGCTATCCCAGTAGATTTCCTTAACGACAAGGTAATGCCAAGGGAACAGAGTTGCCTGGAGCTGAGTGAAACCTGAAGAAGAGAAAAAGAATGAGGAAGCTGTAGGGAGAAAAGGTGCCAAAAATCCTTGTGGTCACATGAATTTTTCTAGTAGACAACTAATCAAGCTGGATTAGCTACTCCAAATCCCTGAATAAATTATTTATATTACATTCAGTTTACTAATATGATCCATAAATGTATAATTCTTTCCCCAAAATAATATATAGGGTTTAAATCAACAAATTCATAGTCAAATGTCAAATCAGACCCTGTTATTTGTGGCAAGGAAAGCTCATACACTATTCCTGACCCAAACTAGCCTCCCTGAAAATTCATCATGCGGATTTTTCAGTGATGGAGAGGAGATCTTCTAAGGAGATCCGTCAAGGGGTCCTATCAGAGCCCATCCAAGCTTCGACCACAGGGAACAGAGAACAAGGGCAGATGGCACTGCAGCCAAACACCAGCCTTCCACCACACCTTCTCCATGCAACTGTGATGTGATGACGGCACCGCATTTGATTTCTTTTCTGAGCCCGGTTCAAATACTACGTGAACTGTTTTGCTTCATATTTTGAGAATCGAGATCTATGGATAACTTTACACAATCCCATATAAGTTATAAACAAACACTTAAAACCACTTTTCTATTTGCAATGTTACATCCAAATGGTTGTCTCTCCTGGAACAAGAGTCACAGGCATGAAGTAATTCGAGGACCAGAAAGACACCTCTTTATTTCTTCTTTCCTCTATAACTATTTGTGTGTGAGGCACTGGCAGAGGGGAGGAGGTGGGGTTTGTGTCTGAAATAGACCACCCAGCCAGTCCGTTTTAGAATTTGGAAATCAGGGGAACAGGGGTCTAAAACATTCCCTATATTGGCTACTAGCCAACTACTTAAAGTCTGTTCAGCTAGTTATCCTCTGTATGTAGACAATAAAACACCCATAACGTGAGAGGTAAAACTACTTCTTTAAAATGACTACAAATTTCATCCTTCTTTTTCAGTTGAAAAGGCTCCTTAACTACCCTGAATCCTGCGGTAAAGCTCATCATACTCTACACTGCAGCATGCATATGGGGGAAGCCTCAGCTGGTACCTCATCTTTCAAAAGGCAGGATCCAAGAATTTCCTTTGTCTGCAGGCATTTCTCAAGAGCCCCTGTAAACAATGATGGGTCACATCTGCTAACAATATTTAAGAAAGCACAATTCACCTGGTCTCAGACTGACATTTTTAGATTAAACCAAATTCTAGTTCCCCAGTCTCTAAAAGAAGATAGACTAGCTCCACTGCATTGCTGAAAATTCATCAGTCAGAATTTAATTACACAGATCTGGAAACCAGAAGGCATTTAGGTTTTAATGCCCCTCGAGTTGGGACCTTTGCAATATTTAGAATATTGATCATTACTGTTACTGCTGTTATTTTGGTGGTCACTCTACTGTGTCTGTCCCTGCAGGGTTTTTGGAAAAAAACACGGCTGAGAAGAACTGTTGCTAGGTAATTGCAAAAGAAAGTCATGCAAATTATGAAATACTGACAAGTTGCATTTACAAGTCAATGGTGCTAGAATGCTCCTGCTTTCCCAATAAAACGCTGACTGTTCGGCTGCACGTTGCCTCCAAAATTCCTAAAATGACCCAACTATAATGACCCAGTAATCTAAAAATAGTTCCTAAAACAGCAGTCCATCCAGTAGTAGGAAACAATTCTTAGCATTTGGAGTTATGAATTTTATTTTGCCTTCCAACTATGTACTAATATTATAACATAATATCGCAATGTATCTACTACATATTTGAGGAGGTAGTGAAACAAGTTAAAGCAAAGGGTCTGCACTTTCTTATGAGAATATTATCAGATAAAAGAATGTGTGTCCAAAAAAGAAACAGAAATTTATAGTTCTCTTATCTCACCTCCAAGTTCCAAAGCGAATCCTACATATAAATCTTTTACAAAGTGAATCCTACATATAAATCTTAAGTCAGGAAGTCAGTAGCCTTGGAATTTATTTCGTAAGTACCAAAATATTCAAAATACTCACAGAAGTGAGTTAACTGATAACCAATGAGATAGTGACAATTGAGACTGAAGAAAAGTACATTCCTTGCTCCTCCAGCAACTTTTAGCAACGATCCCTAGTTTGGTGATACAGGATGGGAATGACATAAATAAAGATGTTGAACATGAAAGCTAGATTCAACCAGTACTCCAGGGTGATTTTCACACTGGCAGGTAGAGCTGGAAATTTTCAAAATCTGGGGCAAGCATCACGATTCATGGCCTTCCACTGATTGCAGAGGCCCATCTGAGGGCTGATGTCTCTGACATATGTGCAACTACCAGATAAATGAGGCAGAGCAAACATGATTAAAACTAAAGAAAATTATCTAAATACCAACTCTGGTTTCCTGTTATAAATATCACATTTTAAAAACCACTAAGATGAGGTTATTATTATTATTAGCAGCCTGTGCAGGTGATGAGAGAGAGTAAATAGGAAAAACAAAAACAAAAAAACCAAAACACATGTGAACACAACTTTTCTTTTTCCAGCAAGGGAACACCACATTTTCTTTCCTTTTTTAGTTAAGGGTGCATCTACAGGGAGTCCCAGTGCGGGAGTGTGCTTTCAGAGTGCCATTGTTGGACTGTGCTATTCCCTCAGCGTGGTCACACAGAAGTGTGCCTTGAATTAAGTAGGAGGGCTATCACACGAGCTTTTCCCGCAGTAATGCCTGACCTGATGCACCACAGGACACAAGCTCTGGGGGACTGTTCACAGGCCCTGTAAATATCGAGAAAGCATTGCAAATGTAAAGCATTCCGATATCCACAAATACTCTTGAATTCACAAAGGTGGTTTGAGTAGGTGTTCTAAGTCAAAGTCTAACAAATAGGCTTAAAACCTTCAGGAGTTCTTGAAAAGCCAGAAAGGGGGTTTCAGTAATATGCAAAATGATTAAATGAACGATACGAGTCAGAGCTGAGAACTTTGCCGGGATTCCATTCCCTATGTGGTTATCAACCATAAAGGAACATGATGATATTGCATATCTTTTTTTTTTTTTTTAGTCTTTGACATTGCAATACCTTTAAATGTATTGTTTGATTTTTTCTTATATTTGCTTCAGGTTTAACATTTTAACAGTAGTAACTGGAGTTCTGGGGAAAATCAAAGCTGTTCTCAACACATGAAACCACTGCCTGAATGTAACTTTTCTAAGTTAATGCTGCTCAATTATATCCATTCTCTAGTTTTTTTTCTTCTCAACACAGAGTCTTAATTTTTCAGGTGCATTCATGTGGAAATATTAGTAATAAGCATAATTATAATTTTAGGAAGAGTCTTTAATTTTTAAAGTTCTTTATTATCCCAATAAAATTTCACTTCCTTTCTGGTACAGAAGACAAGTTTTAAACTTAGGTCACATAAAGTGAATTCTTTATTTTAATCTGTCTAGTTTTTTGTTGTTTTTTGCGGTACGCGGGCCTCTCACTGTTGTGGCCTCTCCCATTGCGGAGCACAGGCTCCGGACGCGCAGGCTCAGCGGCCATGGCTCACGGGCCCAGCCGCTCCGCGGCATGTGGGATCCTCCCGGACCAGGGCACGAACCCGTGTCCCCTGCATCGGCAGGCGGACCCTCAACCACTGCGCCACCAGGGAAGCCCCTAGCTGTCTAGTTTGATATGTCTCTAGGTGACCAAGGCAAGTACTAAGAGAATCATCATTTTTGGAAGAAATATTTTTGGGTTTTTTTTTGGAATTTTTACTTCTTTTATTTTTTTAACATCTTTATTGGAGTATAATTGCTTTACATTGTGTAAGTTTCTGCTGTATAACAAAATGAATCAGCTATACGTATACATATATCCCCATATCCCCTCCCTTTTGCGTCTCCCTCCAACCCTCCATATCCAACCCCTCTAGGTGGTCACAAAGCACTGAGCTGGTCTCCCTGTGCTATGCGGCTGCTTCCCACTAGCTATCTCTTTTACATTTTGTAGTGTATATATGTCCATGTCACTCTCTCACTTCGTCCCAGCTTACCCTTCCCCCTCCCCATGTCCTCAAGTCCATTCTCTACTTCTGCGTCTTTATTCCTGTCCTGCCCCTACGTTCTTCAGAACCTTTTTTTCTTTTTAGATTCCATATATACATGTTAGCATACGGTATCTGTTTTTCTCTTTCTGACTTACTTCACTTGTATGACAGATTCTAGGTCCATCCACCTCACTACAAATAACTCAATTTCATTTCTTTTTATGGTTGAGTAATATTCCATTGTATATATGTGCCACATCTTCTTTATCCATTCATCTGTTGACGGACACTTAGGTTGCTTCCATGTCCTGGCTATTGTAAACAATGCTGTGATGAACACTGTGGTACATGTCTCTTTCTGAATTATGGGTTTCTCAGGGTATATGCCCAGTAGTGGGATTGCTGGGTCATATGGTAGTTCTATTTCTAGTTTTTTAAGGAACCTCCATAATGTTCTCCATAGTGGCTGTATCAATTTACATTCCCACCAACAGTGCAAGAGGGTTCCCTTTTCTCCACATCCTCTCCAGCATTTATTGTTTGTAGATTTTTTGATGATGGCCATTCTGACTGGTATGAGGTGATACCTCAGTGTAGTTTTGATGTGCATTTCTCTAATGATTAGTGATGTTGAGCATCCTATCATGTGTTTGTTGGCAATCTGTATATCTTCTGTGGCGAAATGTCTATTTAGGTCTTCTGCCCATTTTTAGATTGGGTTGTTTGTTGGTACTGCATATCTTTGATCACACCTCCTTCTCATCTACTATGGCCATTAGTATAGCCCATAGCTTTGGTTTCCCAGCAGTATTAGTCATATCTGTGTATGTATGCCCATGTGTCATACACATACAACTGTATAACTTATACCCACACCCAAATTAGACTTCAACTTCTCCAGGGTTTCTCTTTTTTTTCCTTAAACACTTCTTGGTAAATCAATAGTGAGCAAATACTCAAAAACTACTTGGGGATAATGACAGTATATTTATCTACTTATTAATTTTAATAAATCCTAGGTATCTGTCATGTTCAAGGCATATGGAATTGGTCATGAATCCTATCTTTCATCGGCTTATAGTTTTAATAAGCCAGATTCTATCTGGTTTGTGCCAAGGAAAAACTCAGACAAAATTAAAGACATCTAAGTGGAGTCCCTTCTGTCCAGAATAACTTTCTTGAGCATTCATTCTGAAGGTTCTAGCAACTCTGAATCACTTTTGTAGCTGTCAACTCCTGGGAGGTACACAGAATGTGGAGAAGAGAACTAAACAGCGAAATAGATGTGCCACTGTGGGGATTATGGACAGATTTAAGAGACTTAAGCCTGACATTTCAGAACACAGTAGGTATCTACAAAAGCTGTATCTAAAGAGTCTTGCTTTATTTCTGATATTATGTCCCCTTCCACTCCAAGGCTCCCAGCTTTTGACCTCTTGAATATGTGTATCTCATTACAGATATGAGCTTTAACTGGAGAGTGGTGGTAGTTACCTTTCTTTGAGTCCTTACTACGAACCCGGCATTATGCTGTTTCACAGGCATATTCTCATTTTAATACTCATGAGGAAGGATCTTTTAGTGTTCCCATTTTACTGATAAGAATACTGAGGCTGGGGCAATACCTTATTCAGAGTTGCCCAGCCATTATTTAATCAGGCCTGTCTGACTCTAGAGGTGGAATTTTTAATCATTATATTATACCAATTTTGAGTTTCAGAGATTCTGATATTTTATCTCTGGACTTCAGATAATTCCTTCAAAATTCCCATCTAATACTGTAATTGGACAAAGATTTGTTTTCTTTTACAGTTGAGTCTTAAGGGAGTACAAGAAAAGAAAGCAAAAATTCCACAGAAAAAAAACAGACTAGTTGGGCAGGGAAGAAACAGCTGCATCCACTTTAGGTAAAGTTACATGGCCTAGTTTATGGTTTTGGATGAAACAGCATGTTACCATTTGTCTACTCATTTTCCATGGTTTACTAGGAAAATACCATTCGTTTCCCATTACCTTTCTCCTCAAGAGCTAGCATAAAAAGAATATTATTTCCCCTCGAATATATACATAAATAAGGAATAATGAGTTCCCACTTTGTTTGAAGACCAGAGTCTGTCACTTCTTCATCCACCAAGATTTCAAAAGTTCTTGAGTTTTGTTGATATACTTATGAGAGTTCTCTTCTTAAAAATAAAAATGAAACAAATAAACAGACAAACAAGAACTTTTCAGGAACTCATCTTCCATAACCTGGGGTAATGAAAATGAAAGAATACTCTTTATCAAAGCAACCCCAGAAAGTCATCTAATGCATGTAAATACCTAGTCCTGAAATCCTCATTTATTTTCCTTTAGGGATTATATGACTTTAAGGAAGAGGAAATATTTCCTCCAATAACTTCATCTGAGATTGACAAAAGGCAGAAAGAGGAAACCGAAGAGGCTGATATTCCTCTAGTCTGAGCTCCAGTTGGAATTGTCTAAGATGAACCAACTTCAGCTTTTCTCTGAAATAAATAGAAATTTGAAACATAGGAATTTATTACTGTCTCTCCTGGATATTAATACTTTCTTTCTTTGAATTCACACGATCCTTCCCAAATGGTACCGTGAATCCTTGAGGTGGCACCAAGTGATCTGGGGTTAACAGTGAACTTGGCCAGTCTCTCTGTGCCTTTGGCCGAAAAATCCAGGCTCAATCCTCGTTTCTTTTTGGAATGGGAAATGCACAATATCGGTATTACAGCAGCTCCAGAAAGGCATGCCAGGCCTCTCATGCTCTCAATTTATATTTGCATGTGAACAGCTTGTCGGCCATTTTATGAAGACAGATGAATCGCAGGCCTGCGAGAGGGGCGGCCAGACCTAAACACGTGAACCACACACCTCGGCAGCCCACCAGCTCTTAAAGGTGAAAGTAAAACGAATATATCTGGACACAACTTCAGGCAGATTATATAGAGATATAATGTATGAAGAAAACGAAACTAACAAAACTATAAGGCATCATCTATAAGTCAAGTGGGAAATAAAGAATGAAACTAATCTATAAATATCGCTCTTTAAAATGTCAACAAAAAATAAGATGTAGCTGTTTATGACACTAAAAACAAGCCTTCAGAGCTCTCGCTCTCTCTCTCTCTCTCTCTCTTTTTAATGCCTGCTGTGAAAAGATGACTTTGATAAGGAAAATACCACCAAAATACCAGGTTGAGGAGAGGAATAGTCAGATAGTGTATATTTAATATGGGAGCCCAACAATGTTATAGAGAATTTCCCAGGCTTGGGAAATGAAACGAATCCTGAGAAATGAGTGATAGGATATTCAGTGTGGTAAACTCAATCCTCCACCCCACAAAACTGACATAATTCAGTTTACCTATCTATTCCAAAAGATCAGATGGAGATCAAAACGGAAAAATAGATAGAACAACAAAAAGAAGAGAGTCAGGAGGAATGAGGTCATTCTAAGTAAGTGAAAAACAATGTATGGTAGAACTATACTGACTAGAAAAATAATACAAGGAATACTGAACAACGGCCAGCTTTTTTAGTGTAAAGTCTATGAAAGATACTATGGTAAGTATGTTATACACATTATCTTATTTAATTCTTCAACATGTCAATACAACTATTACCGTACCACTTCAAAGATGAGGAATAAATCAGTACTCTGGGAGGGTAAATAACCTATTCAACATTACAAAGGCAGGAAGAAGTAGAGGCAGACTTTGAACACAGGTCTGACACCACAGCCTGAGCTTCTAGCCTCGGTGCCATATTCCCCTCAAAGGTCCCTCAAGGTCAAGTTCCCATTAGAGCCTTCAGCTCTCTCACCAGGGAAGATCACTTTGGAATTTTATGAGATGATATCTATGAAAGTGTATAATACAACGTTTAGCATGTCATGGGTATCACGTGTTTACTTCTTGATTTTTATTGAAACTGATGGTTTTACTCAATCTTAAATTCTAACCTATGACAACCTTTTTCGTCCTTGGAGTGCATATACCACACAGTTGGTATTTTAGTGGATACTATTATATTCATATATAAAGTGTGTATTCTAGGTTAGTCAAGTTTCTGCAACAGAAAGTTTATATATTTATGCAACTGATGAGTTTAATTCTGTCACGTATCCTTAGTGTTTTATTTTAGACAATTTGAAGTGAAAAATCCTTCAAAGGCAGAGATGATTTTCTTAAAGCAATTAGCAAAGGCTTTGAAAAGGCCTCAAAAATACTTCTCAGTCAATAAACTTAAATCACTAGTGAAGAAGACTGTGGGTCACTTGCCACCTTAAAAGGAACTGAAATGAAAAGGCGTTGGCGCCTCACTTACGCTGTAAAAGATCCTGATCTGGTAAATCAACACCGCCTCTCACAGTAATCAACTTTCTTGGGAACTAAGGTTCTTATGAGTACCCTGATAGGGTTTGTGGCTGAGGGGAAGGGTTTGGGGAGGCTAGAGTGGCCCAGAAAACTCCTTGAGTCCTCAAGATTGTTCCTACCGTGGGCCGCCCATAGGGGCAGACCTCAAAATCCTTGTACTTGGTTGGCTGCTGGCTACCATGGACTCTCAGAGCAGCAGTCAAGAGTTCCAAAGTAAACTTACCATTTTCTGGCTGGTCCTTAATGTCAGCGTCACTTGGCTGGCTGGGACTTTCAGATTGACTTGAATCTGAAAAACATAAAAATACAGCCAAAAATTACAGGGTCTGTGAAGAAAAGTGGATCAGAGGTGCCAGACTTTCTCAAAAGGTTCAGCATGGAAACTAGGAATGAGAACGTTACAGAAGTGACATGATGATCGAAAAAAGAAGAGAGAAAAGACAGGGGGTGAAAAGCAGCAGAGGCTGCAGCCCGTGCCTTCAGAGATGACTCTCGGTTCTGTTGCCACCTCCAGTGGCGCTTGGCTTGCGCCAGATCATAACTTGAAACTCTTCAGAAACCATCCTCTTACAGAGACACCATTTCCAAACTGCTCTTCTCCATTATTTATACACTAGAGTCTGATAAAGACTTCATCCTTCATTACACACATCTGAAGCTTGATTCAGAACATAATAAAGTGTCAAAACATATTTTGAAGCTGGTATATAAAAGCAACCCAAACAACAGAAACAAGTTCTGTTGATATTTAGCTCTGTATTACAGCAACAGACTATGCAGACTAACACCATTAAATACTAGAATGCTAATATTCTAGTGCATTTACTTAAAATAACAGGATCACTCAAAGATATCTTTCTCCCCCACTTTATAAGTATTATTTTCCTCTTGTACTGCTGCATTTGGGAGATCCTAACAGGCCTTGTGAGCAAAAACAGGTTCTTGCACACCTTTATTGGATCCCATTTGTTTTTTATTTTAAAAACACAATCATTTTCAAATGAAAAAATTTGATTCAATCAAATTAACTTCTAAAAGAGATAATTTAAAATAAAGTAATATTTAATTTTAAGATGAGATAAAATTAAGTTAGATCAAAAAATTTCACAGAATTAGAAGTAGGAATACTTATGATACATTTTGGGGGGAAAGGAGAAAAAAGGCAAAATATGTCAAGGAGAGAGTTTTTTATGTAAAGCATTTTCTGAGACTTGAAACAATATATAACATTATCAAAAAACAAGCAAAAAAAAGTTTCAGAAAAATCTCTGTATCTGTGGAAAGCCTGGATCTGAACTTTACCTTGACTTCACAGGGTTAGAATGGGCTGCCTGAAATTTGACCACATTTCAGCAAGAAGTTCAATGCGAGATCCAAAAGGTCATGACACTTAACTGTGATTAAATTGAAAATATTAATTCTATTTCAACAGAGTTACAGTTTTAGCATTCTCTTTCTTGGAGATACTGCAAAAGGTAGCAGCACTACTAGTGACCCTAGGTCGAGAGAAGCGCTAAGTTATTACTTTAAGAAAGGCCCCCTGCTTTTAGGCAAATGAAGATTTTAATTATTGGGAAGTACTATTTTTTAAATGTCTATTTAAAAATTTTCAGATGCTCTTAACCTGGTAACTAGAGAAAAAATTCTAGATTGATTCAAAGGTTCAAATAACAAATGATGTGAAAATTTGAATTTTTATTTGTCTGGCAAAGTGATAGCTTTTATCATAATGTAACAATAGCCATAGTGAAGACACAAACAAAAAGCATTACAGGTCAAAAAACTTTAGACAAATTCTTCAAAATGAACCACAAAGTTAAATACAAAATCTGCACTGAAAATTGGAATACAATTTATATCGGATTACATTTGAAATTTTAACTCCATAAATTAACATTATTTTTATAGCAAATGATTTTAAAACACGGCAGGACTACCTTCTCTTTTTCTAAGGGAATATCCTGTAATTTCGCCATTAAAAATGACAAATTCAACGTTCTTAGAAGTAATTCAGCATGTTTTAGGAGAAAGGCATACCTTCATTATTTTTGTACTAGAAAATTTTAAACCATTAATATCCACTATTAAAATTAAAGAAAATATCTAAGTTTGTCTTAGGGAAAGTTAAAATTCTTCCTGATCATGTCCCAGAATAGATACATAAATTTTGCCAAATAGAACATTTTCTTTGGAATAAGACTGGCAAACCTAACTTTCTATATGATAGCTTAGCCAATATTCTTTTTCTTGATGTAATATCTTTACGATTAATCACTTTACAAAAAGAAAAATATTTTTTATCTCAATTAATTTAAATATACCATAGCCGATTACTTTTCTGATATTTAACTATTAATACTAAGCTAAGGTAAAAAAATAATGAGTGATTCAAACAATTGTTTTAATAATCTAAAAGTGGACTCCTTTGTCCTTTTAAATTTTCTTTTACGTTTGTCACCCTATATTTATAGAAAGGTAGCATAATTATAGAAAACATGAACAGCAACAAAAGATGGCAATAGATACGTTCAAAGAAAGTTTAAAATTCCAAGCCACAGAAAAAGAAGCAAACAAACAGCAAATGACTGAGTGGCAGGAAAACAGCTCAGAGTTGGTCTGAAAGGGGCCGCAGCACTCTTGTGAAAGCTCAGATACAAACACTGGAGAAGGCATCTAGCCAAATTGAAAACGGAATTTAATTTCTCCACTTTTATTCAAAAGCTGGGGATACTGTTCTCCACCGGAGGACTGCATACTAAAACACACCATCTTGGTAATGGATAGGGAAGGCCAAAGATCTACAAGAAAAGTTAAATGATCTAAAGACTTAGGTAATTATTTTCTACCATGGGCTGTTGAATGCCGTTTCTATTTTGAACCAACAAGGAACAAAATTACCCAGTGCTGGTGCAATTCTATGCTGAGAACGCATGGATACTTTCTCTGGTATTGCAAAAGGTCACCAATGCTGTTAAGTATGGAGCCGACCAGATAACCAGAATTATAAATTAATTTCTACCCATACATAATTGATACAAATGAAAGATCTCTTTCTTAAGCATTTGCATTAAAACACTATCACGAAGGTTAGCAACTAATTTACTTTTCTGTTTTAAATACTTGGTAGAGACTTGTCAGAAGCCAAGGTAACTTTATGTCTTACTTTTGGGGACAATTATCACATGGTCTTTTGATTCCCACCACCTGAAATAATTAGAGGCCCCAGAAAAAAAAGAACCACCTGCATAGAATTGGGTGCCCTTCCTGTATCTGAGTCTCCCACAGCAGTGACTTTCTCTGGTTCCCTGGTTGAAAGCCAGAAAATTTGTATATTACAATGAAGAGAATATAATTTAAAATGTGTTTAAATGATGGAGTTGGAAATGCTGTTGTGAGGAAGTATATTAGGATTATCAGTTTTTTTTCCATCTAGGGATTTGTTTTTTGTTTAAGGAACCTTAGACTTCAACCTAACCTAAAAGAAAAGCAATTTTTCTTCTGGTTTGTAAAAAATTTATGAGCAGAAATTTAAACCTAAAATTGACAGGGTTTTCATTAGGAGGCTGGATTGAGACCTCTTAATTGAACTGGTAGTCATCTACCTATGCATTTTTATGGCGCCTACAGCTATATTGCTGGAGTACTCAGACAAAGATATTTCACTATCAATATAATCACTAGGGAAAGGAATCAAATAAATCCTAATGCCTACACACTAGCCTCTGCTTCCATAAGCATGTGCACTGCAGGAACAGAAACCTTGTACTGGATTTGCTACTTATGCATGGATCCAGTCCCCCTAACCTCAATTCTGCTCCCCTTCAACTTGGAACCTCAGAGAATACTCCTTTTGGTATGGTGAAGAGTGACAAAAGCATGTCAATATGGTAAAACTGGCCAGGCAGAAATATAGACATCGCTTCCACGTATTTTCTGTTCTCTAGGCGTGATGCAAAGATGGAATGTTGTTAAATCTTCCTTGTGCTCGACCCAGAATTAAACTTTTCCTCTCTGATTCCTCTTTTATTGGCCATACATCTCTTACAATGTGACTTACATTATTTTGCACTAAGGTACTCTTCAATGATCTCCTATGAGAATCTGAGCTCCATAAGAAAAGAATTCCTTTCTTCCTCTAGCCTTACCCTCAGTACCTTCCAAGGGTACCTGGCCCAGCTAAGGATTTGATAACCGCTGAACTAAAGAGATGAATTTTCACTTGTTGTTCAGCTTTCTAATGCTGAACCACTGCCAGTGACTGAAAATACACTAAATTCACACCTAAAAGCAGATTGGGACTTATGAAATGAAAAAGGAGGGTAGAAAAGGTCTTTATTTCTGCTTTATATCCCCCTTCGTGGGACCTGGCAAGGAAGAGAGAGGCACATCCCTCTGGCTCGTGAGTAGGAAATTTTGCACAGCGTTTAGAAGTTGCAGACAATCACCTCCTCTGATCCCCTGGCCGACACACCCACAAGAGGCTCCTTAGAATAGTAAGAGCTGAGAGTGGTGTCTGACACATAAAAGGCCCCCCAGAAATGTGTGCAGGCTAAAATGATGGATGGCAGAAATATTTCGCACATTCAAAAAAACACAAAGATAAGAGAAAGCTGCCATATTCTGATGCCCGAAGAGGGACTCAAAATCCTAACAACTGCTGTTGTGAACAGCTGATAAAAGAAGAGCAGCCACGCAGTGGTGGGGAACCCTTCCCACCCCGAAACAAACCAATGTAATTCCTATTCAGTCAACATGATATCAACAAAAGTCTATGGACCATGAAAGTACAAATTCAGGTTCCAGGGGAAAAATAATTTCACCTAAGTTCAACCTCCCTACATGCATATTGATTTGGTTAAGGATGAAGCTTGAAAAGTCTTTGTTAGAATTTTGTGTCCAGTTTTAAATCTCCCAAATTAAAAGGTGATACGAAGAAATCAGAAGGCATCCAGAAACAAAAACGAGTTAGTCAAGTGAAAGAAAGTGAAAATGCCGCCAAAAAGAGATGAAGTTGTTTTTCATAGTGTGAAAAAGAAAAGGCAAAGTTAGGAATGAATACTTTCCTGCAAATAAATGAAGTGTCAGGAACATTCCTGAGGTAAAAGACAATAAGGAATAGGGTGATTATACTCTGAATATAATAAATACCCCCTAGGATTGTAGCACTTAAAGATTTTTAAAATTTAGGTAGATTCTTTTTTTTCTTACAGAGGTTTGGGAAGATGAGTAGTTTGCAAAAGAGTCAAGCCAAAGAATCCAAGATTCATTTTTCTACATCCATGATGTTATTGAAATCTGTTTCTGATTAGTAGTATAAGGCTTAGAATTACTCTATTTTGATCATTCACTACCATAAGATGTTTATTACAGTAAGGAAATCTAGAAAAATGGCTATAATAGTCACATTTTGCTTATTAGTCTCTCTCATAGCTGCAGTTATAAAAGAAATATTATTGTAGTACTTTATAAACTTTAGGAACATTGTCTATTTTTTCCAGTATCACCATGACCTTAAAGACTGAGGTGTGAGGAAATATTTTAAAAACCTTTGAGATGTAGAATGTCACTTCACAGGTGCACATATGTATATACAATCTGGGGCTTACGAGTAAAGTTGATGAATACAATACCATCCACTACATATAACAGTATCCATCATGGTCTGGCAAAGAACAATCAGAATTTTGTAATACTATCATTAAATCTGGACCACCAAAAATCTTCAGTTATCATCAGCATTTTCAGAGAATGGATAAATCCTTTAAGCTCAGTAAACAATCAAACCAATATTTAATGGTAATTAATGTATATGACTGTGGCCTACTTAATGAAAAACAAATACACAATAACCTGGTTTTTAAAACAAATTATGAGGTGAGTCACACCATAAAAGTTTTCTTATCTTTGAAAATGGAAACACTCCATGGTTCTTTAAATGGGAAGTCTTATCTTTACTGTATTTAAAATACAAATTTTGATCTGTGTAACTTTCCCAGTAAGCTAGAATTGCGTGTGTCATGATAACCGCAGTAATCAAGGTATGCACAGCAAATCCTTCTTCACCAGAAGGGAGGTGGGGAGATGGGGCAGAAGGAAAACCCTAATTCCAAAAGGACCAGGCTAGTTTGTACACGTTGGCCCTTGAATCCTCTAATCCGAATCCGAGCGGGAAGGCTGTGTTCACGCAGCAGAGACTTGGAAGGGCTCCACCAGACCACCCCGGGGGCTGCCAGCTGCTCGGGAGATCCACCCCTTAGCCACTCCCGGATATGGCATTTTCGGGGTCGGAACTTAAAAGCGTTATATAATCTAGATGACTACCATTTTCTTTCTTAAAACTTTTTTTTTACATGCCTTTCGGAAGAAGAATTTGTGAAATATTAAATTTGCAGGAATTAGATTTTTTGGCATTAATGCTGGTATTCAAGGCCCATCTGTTTAGTCAGGGCTGTGTCTGATGATGAGACTGTTTAGGTTGAAGAGTGATTCAACTGTCTTATCACCTACTCATAAACGTGTTATTTGGCTACGTGCACAGGGAGGTTGTGGAATGATACACAGTTTTAACACGTTGAGAAAAAAGTAAAATGGTCTCACCATTGTTGTGTTATGACACTGAGGGGGAATCATTTCTAAGCTTTGAAAATTACAAATTCAGTCACTCTGAAAGTAAAGACCAAATGACTCAATCTTTAAACCTTCAGTCTTCGCATGAGGCTGATTTCCAGTCATCATCGGGTTTTTCAGCAAAGTTATAAGTGAAGTCAATGGCAAGAATGTGGTGATTATAAAAGACATGTAAGCACGATACTCTGACTAAATTTATAATTTCTCGTATTTTCTTTGACAAGGGTCTCTGACTAAAATAAACTAAAATTGACATAACCACTTTGAATTTTGTTTTTCTCATAACAGGGGCTGTGTTAACATGTGATGGTGATCTGTTAATCAATTCAGAACTCACATTAGTGAGTCAACCTGGTTACCTACCCACTCATGAGTAAACAAAGAGCTGCCTAAAAAGCCATGAGTATAACATTATTGCATATCAGAATTGTGCTCGATTTCCCCTTTTGAGTCACTTTTTTCACAAACAAAATTAATTATAACAGTAAGTCCTTGGGGTTCTTAGAAGAAGAAGTATATATTTATACTTGATATATAAATACAAGTATATATTTATACTTGAAGATTACTTATGTAGTCAATCTATACAACTGGAAGTAGAAAAACTCCCTGTATACTTTCATACTATAAAAACAAATGTGTCAAATGAAAATGATGCATAATTTAGTTATAGTCTATACACATTATTTTCATGTGTCTGGATATCTGTAAAAAATTTCATTAAAATAATAAAATGATCTCTGTTGAGGATAATCATGGCTATTTAAGTTCAGTTAGTATTCTAAGGATTAACTTTTTTTGCATTCGTATTTCACTATTGAAAGAAGTATGAAAAGGCACAAAGATGGAATCCTAAAAAAATCTGAGCTATATAATTTAACTCTGGATCTCGTTTTTTTTCACCTGTAAAATGGGAACACTAATGACTATTTTGCCTAATTTAATAGAGTTGTTGTGTGGATCAAATAAAATAATGCAAGAAGACCTAATTTTGAAACTGTAAGGTCCCCCAAAAAGAAATGTACTTTTACCTCTGCAATATAAATCTTCCCATCCATATACATTTTTGTTTCTTTTAAAAAAATCAACCCCAGCCGACACATGACATGATTCTGGTAGAAAACATCAGCATCACAGCCCTGGTTTTAAAGTAAACGTTCTTAATTCCAATATGCTGGGAAAGAGATTATCTCTGATAATGGAAATTTAAATCTCAGTTTGCCGTTGTTTATTCCAGACAGACATTTGTGTGTTAAGTCTGTTTATCGGGCAACACTTTGTCTAAGCCAGGAAGTAGTCAGTCTTTGTAACAAGATGTATGCAAATGAACTTCCCATGAGTCTCCACAGCAAATTGTAGTAAGGAAAAAAAAATTCCTTGTTACTTTACCAGCAAGAAGCTACCTCAAAAGTAGACTAGAGACAGAGAACTATGAGCTAGACTATGCTGATGAGTCTAAATGAATCCTAAATATGTGCTCACAGTCTGTTGCTCTTTATTCTAAGCAGACTTGGTGCCTTACATCTGTTTATCAGACAACACTCTGTCTGGATTTGTAACCTGTGTGAAAATCAACGGTGACCATAATCCCATGAAATAACCTGTCGGAGGCAAAACTCCAAACCTCCCAACACTTTAAGGACCCCCACCAATAGACGTTCCTATGAGACCTTTGAAACTTTTAAAAAATACATCCAACTCTAACTTTTGCTCACCTTCTATCTTAACTTTTCTAAACTCACTGAATTCCCTAAAGGCACGATAGCCTCAGGACAGAATGGTGAATTTTACCATGCAATTTGCACTGATAAATAAAAAATTTGCTAACATGCCCTATCTAATGATCAAGACCAGGGAGGTTTTTTTTTATATACTTTTTTCTATCGTAATAGTAAAACGTTTATTCTTTTATTCTATTACTAAAGTATCTATCCCGGGATCCTCTTTTTTTTTTAATCCTAATATAACTGACTCTTTTTAAAAAATCTAAACATGAAGAGTTGAAAAGTGTATTTATTTTTCTTGTTGGTTTTCTATAGGGTTTGAAAATCTTACCAAAGGCATCAAATTGGTTGAGCTTGTCTTCCTAGACAAAATAAACACTTTAGGGCTCTACTTGTTTGTATTCTCCTCAGTGGTGCTGTATGCATCAGCAGCTAAAAACAAAGAAACTTTTTAGCTGCTCAGACAAAATGCAGAAGCTTCCCAAACAAGGAGGCAAGGGAGGGGGCATGGGTTGAGGGGACGGTAGGGGTGGAGAAGTGTGCAGAAAGTCTGACAGTCCATTCAATATAGGGATGATGGCTATAATGCATCCAGGGTCCCCTTGCTAATTAAATATGCATTGGCACAGTTTTGATCGATGCAAGCCATGGATCAGATGACACACCTGCAAAATCTTGAGCCCAGAGCTCCCAGGAAAAGGGAAAATACAGTCTTGTCTCCTTATCTTTGTTTTCAAAGGCTCTCAATTTCTGTGCTTAGATATCTAATTTAATTCTCTCACCCCTCAGCAAACTGGATTAGGGAAGTCAATACTGCCTTTGTGCATCGACAGGAAAACACAGCTTTCCTTTTATTCAATTTAGCTATGACCTTTATACAAAGATAATGACAACTGTCTAAAAGTAAGGTGAAGGCCTCAAGAAGAAGACCCCCTGAGCGAAGGCTCCCATGGAATTTTGGATGACAAGGTAGTGGGGTTTACTGTGACATTTTCCTCCTTGGAAAGGAAAAAAGGAGGAAAGGGAATTAAGAATTGGTGGCAGGTGGGAAGGGAAGGGTTGGGACACAGGGAGAAAGCATGGTGGAAGAGATTTCAATCCACTGACTAAACGACCAAACTCTCACAAATCACTGGACCGTGTCATATCCATAACCAGAGAATAATGCTGTCAAAGAAGATGATGAGAATGGCATAGTAACAATTTGCCTTAAAAATGCAGACGCCTTAATGAGAAGACTGAAGATTCTGCGGTTGGGTAAATCAGGAAGTTTGGGTTTTCTTGTTTCTTTCTTCCTTTCTTTTCCCCCCCTTGAAGCTTTTGAGAAAACAGGACTATCAGTGTGTTTGTGAGTCCTAACACCAGCGATAGCTAGAGATTTTTGGAGAAGCCTGGGATTCTGCAGTGCTCCAACGTTCAGACCACGACTACTAACCAAAGGGGAAAATGATACTGGAAGAGTCTCCTGAAAAAGCACTGCTTCCTTTTAACTTCCTTGTCTTTGGGCTTACTTGTTCCATTCATTAGTTCAGGCATTCATCAATGCATCTACTATGAGCCTTTCTCCCTGCACACGTGGTGACAAAAATTTTAAAAAGCAAGGTCTCTGCTCTCAAGGATCTCTCAGTCAATCAGAATAACGATAATAAAATCAAGGTTCTGCGGCATCCCCTCTTGATTAAGTCCCGTCCTCTGGTGACATTAATGTACAGCAACATGTTATTGTGCATATCTGTAATGGCTTTTATTCTCTTACCATTCGCAATCAGTACTGTGCCACTAAGTGTAGCCTTGTAACAGAATTTACAGTAGCCTGGATGCTAACTGTTGGTGGGAATGGATGGTTGGGATTAACTTTTCTAGTAAGATATAGAGAGGTTTAGGCAGAGTCCTTTCAAGTGAAAGATGAAGGTATATTACTGCATAGTTAGCATTGTTGGGAATGGTGTAAAATATCAAAATGGTTTTTAAAAATCAGGTTTTTTCCCCCCTTAGAAACAATTTCATAGACAATATTCCTAATCAGGCCTGGTGTACTCCCTTTAACAGAAATGACTGTTTAACAAAGGTAGCTGTGGTACACTGAAAAAGGTAGAGGACTTGGTATTAGAAAACCTGAGTTTGGGGCCCTTCTTGGCCATTTATAATTCGCTTTGTGGAACTGGGCTGAACTTCTCTGAATTTCAATTGACTCATCTTCCAAATGCCTGACTTTCAAGATTATGAGAACTGAATGGCATGATTTAAAATGCCTTGTAAATTATAGCAGCTATAACTCTAACGGTACACCGCATACGTTTGCTAATGTATAGAAACTGATTAAAGAATCACATTGACTACTTACTTTTATTTCTTGTCTCATTATTTTAATTATTTATTTATTTATTTATTTTTGCGGCACGCGGGCCTCTCACCGCTGTGGCCTCTCCCGTTGCGGAGCACAGGCTCCGGACACGCAGGCTCAGCAGCCATGGCTCACGGGCCCAGCCGCTCCGCGGCATGTGGGATCTTCCCGGACCGCGGCACGAACCCGCGTCCCCTGCCTCGGCAGGCGGACTCCCAACCACTGCGCCACCAGGGAAGCCCTTGTCTCATTATTTTTACTGCACAGAGCATGGTATCTAGAACATATACATACTAGCAGATATTTGTTGAAATGGAATTGAAGAGGGTGAAAGAATTGCTCCTTCAGGGCCATGAAATACAATAGGGCCTATCTTGAGAGATGTCAACAGATGTTTGGGGGTAAATTTTCTGGCTTTGGGGAGACTGCATGACTGGATGGTGGTATATCCCATGTGGTGAGAACAGACCTTATGGGACTCATAGGCTTGGCTTTCTGGTCCTAGATTCAGGACCAGAATGAGGGGGGTTAGGTACCCATAAAGGTTGCTTCCAGCCCTGGAGTTCTAATTTGAAACAGATCATTAGCAATCAGGTTGTTGGTCTCCTGGCTGCATTCAAGGTTGGGACCCACATTTCATCAAAAGGGACTGGGTGATATTAGCTGCTGATCATAAGTACAACTAGAAATAACATGAGTTCAATAATCATTATAAGTCAGACTGTCTCTTCTTTACCTTATAAATGATGACAAATACCCTACTGTGAATTGTAAATGTTTATCTTCAGTGACTTAGCCAGTCCTGACTACAGGAGCCAATAAACAGTGTTTTCTTTTTATTTCTTAACCCATTATGTAATTCAGAACACCAGGAAACTTTTTGTTTCACGAGCTACCGTATAAGGTATCCTTGAAGAATTTAGCCTAGGTCCTAGGTCTTAGACTAGTATTGAGGACCATACTTTCTCAAAAACACTTTAGATATACCTTCTCATATATACAGTCAACCACTGACAACACAGGTTTGAATTGTGCGGGTTCACTGTATAAGCAGATTTTTTCTATAGTAAAAGTTATATGAGGATTTTTGACTGTGTGTAGGGTTGGCGCCCATAATCCCTGTGTTGTTATAATATGTAATGTAAAATATATATTTTTTTTAATAATGTGTTTTCAGTTTCCACATTGACAATAACTTTTCCCTAACAACTTGGTTTCTGGACTTTTAACAGATATGCATGAAAACAGGGAGCTATCATTTGGTCAACCAAAAACTGGTCCTCAGACTCCCACAGCATCATAACAAAGTTCAAGCGATAGCTGATTCTCTAGAAATTCACCCAAGCATTTTGCAAGTTGAAATAATCATATTATGTTTTGCTTCTATGTCTTTATGATAGATAAAATGATTTAAATGTACTGAATCATTTCACTTTTAGGAGTTTCCATTTGGATTCTATCATGGCTTTCTCCCTGACATATGCAGTGCTAAGTTATTTAAAATTAATTGCAGTACAATATTTTAAAATTTCTTCACATGGTGCTAATCTCAAGTGCTTTGGATGTTTGAACCACACTTGGAAGCCATCAAGTTCTGTGTATCTTTATACCATGGAGCAGTTAAACATGCTAAAAAGATTAGTCAGTGAACTTTAATCTATAACCAAAACTATACTAAATTATAAAATTCAAAAATGTGTGAGTTGATACAAATGAGAAAACTGCAAACACAAAAAGAAAAAAACGAACCTAGATAATTAAAACACATGAATTTACTTACGTAGCTTTGAATCCAGAAAAGCTTTCAGAAATTCACCACAGATCATGGGGTCCTACCCACATAAACCCAGTTAGGTGCCAGTTGAGCTTATGTGCTTTCACCTTCATCTGAAGTTCATTTTAACTGTCATTTTTATTTTCATTTTAGGATGCAATGTACATTCTTTTCTGTGGTTATGTTGAAGGGGGGATATGTATTTTCCATTTCAGTAACTCATATGGA
Source organism: Neophocaena asiaeorientalis asiaeorientalis (assembly GCF_003031525.2). NCBI lineage: Eukaryota > Metazoa > Chordata > Mammalia > Artiodactyla > Phocoenidae > Neophocaena > Neophocaena asiaeorientalis. The sequence goes on along the minus strand of NW_020172732.1, from coordinate 1,229,065 downwards.
TGAGTAATTTGCTTAGTAATAATCCTAAAATTAAACTGTCTTCCATACAATGTCTAGTAATAGTTTACATAGGATTAGGCAAATGAACTATCTTCGGGATGTGCTTTAAAAAAAAAGTTTCGGGCTTCCCTGGTGGCGCAGTGGTTGAGAGTCTGCCTGCCGATGCAGGGGACACGGGTTCGTGCCCTGGTCTGGGAAGATCCCACATGCCGCGGAGCGGCTGGGCCCGTGAACCATGGCCGCTGAGCCTGCACGTCCGGAGCCTGTGCTCTGCAACGGGAGAGGCCACAACAGTGAGAGGCCCGCATACCGCAAAAAAAAAAAAAAAGTTTCTTATTTGCCACCTGGATTTATTTTGATTTAAAAAAAAATCATGTTTTCTGGAAAGTTTCTAATAGAGGTGCTATCTTCAACACTTGCTCCTGATCAAAAAGTCTAAGTGGGTGACTGGAACTTCATTCTGATTCACTTTTCAAGAACCATTGTCACTTTAAAAAATGACTAATAATTAGTGATTCCTAGGGGAAGAAGATTATTTCAGTTCATCAAACATTTAGCACCTACTGTGTGCAAGGCATTGTGAGCTTTTATTCAGTTCTGAGGTAGCTCATAATGTTGACTAAGAATTCCACTCATTCAACTCTGGATTGTTTATTAAAGTGTATATTACTTGTTTTATAAGAGTAGCTATCCCCCCCAACCCCCCAATCTCCACCAGTGGTGGTAACATGAAGTGTTTCTGAGAACACTTTCCTAAGTCTATTAGGGGAGGAGAGAGGAGGTGGAGATTTCTACAAATAGGAAATGGTTTATCTGTTTGTTCTCTATTTAACAAAAATAACAAATCTCTGGGTTCCATGGTTTTTTCAATTTTTTGGTCACGGTGGAAGCCTACAGACAAGAGGAAGCTGGAGCACCAGCGTATAGAACAAAATCGAGTAGTTCTACCTGCCAATCATACCCCATTATTACTCCAACTCACCCCTACACCCTATCCCTGCTGAGCTTCCTGAAGCAATGTTTAACCCCCTGCAGCATTCACACAGCCAAGGCCCAACCCTGGGGTTCAGAGTGATTTCAATATCACCTCTGTCTTTTCAGATTTACAATAATAAGGTAAGCAAAAAACGGGACTTCCCTGGTGGTTAAGAATCCACCTGCCAATGCAGGGGACACGGGTTCGAGTCCTGGTCCGGGAAGATCCCACATGTCGTGGAGCAGCTAAGCCCGTGCACCACAACTACTGAGCCTGTGCTCCTAGAGCCCATGCTCCGCAACAAGAGAAGCCACTACAGTGAGAAGCACACACACCGCAACGAAGAGTAGCTCCTGCTTGCCACAACTAGAGAAAGTCTGCACGCAGCAACGAAGACCCAACACAGCCATGAATAATAAATAAATAAGAAAGATAAGCAAAGAATAAAAGGTTCTTTTGGCTCAGTGGCCCTTCTAAACTGTCCTATTTTATTTTTTGGTTACTAGAAAAAAAGATTAAAAACAAATTATAAGTGGGGAAAACAAAGAAAAAGAAGAAATAGTAAAAAGAAAACAAATCGCAGTAACAAAAGTGGCATCTTTGAACAGGGGTCAGAAATAGCAGCTCTTCAAATGAGACAGGAAATCTTATTTGCAACAGATCTGGGGAAAGTTACAAGAAAAAAATCAGAGTTTATTCAGGAATTAAAGGTGACATAATACCTGCATGGTGTCTCTCAATTATCAGGTTTGTATTGGGGGATGGTTGGAACAATAGCAGAGCTTAACATGGGAATGCTGTAAAAGAAGGGATGAAGGCCTCCGTTATTTCCTTTAAGTCTGGCTACCACCTCCAAAAACAGCACAGAATTTCATAATTCTTTTCCATTTAGTAAATTTGGGGCAATAATTTCTTGTTATATTTATCCAAATGATCTCCAAAAAAAAAAAAAAAATCACTGGGCTGGTTTTCATTTTCCATCTTTATTCTACACTTTAGCAACTCATCTAACAATTTAATGATTTCCTTTTCTCCTCTAAATGGATGTCCTGTAGAAAGGGGAAATTTTCTAAAGTCTTAGTCAACAGAGTTTTAAGTTTTTATCATACAAAACAGCCTCACATCACACTATTGTAGTCAGATGTTCTCCCACCTGGTCTTAAAATCAGAAAGCACTTTGTTTTAATGCCGCCATGTTGGTATTGTCCTGACATGCTTAGACTTCAAAGGGGAAGACTTTGAACAAACTTATTTGGAAGGAATTTCATAAAAAACATTAGGCAAAAAGACTATTTTAAATTAACAGGAAGAGTGTAACATCTCACCGGCAGTAGATAGGGAAATGAATTATTCAAAATTGTATACAAACCCTGACGTCATCATGAATAGAGGCAGGCTCTAAGGAACTTTACTGAGAAAAGCTGGTATTTACACAGTGATTGGAAGCAAAAAATAAAAAACCAAAATAAGAAAAAAGAAAATCTTTTTTTTCTTTTGCCACATAAAGAAAATCTGCTACACTGCTTTTCATAACCCCACCTAAACTCCCTACTGTGGCGCTCTCAAAGTACGACCTCTGGATTTCCATAAGGAAAGTATAGCACAACATTAAGAAGTCCCAAGACTCTTCGAGAAGAAATTCATGCAGAACATCAAATGTTACTCAACATTTTCAAGGAACCATGATATGTCAAACAGACCACATGATGCAAGTACATTTAAATATAAGTTTCTATTTCTGTTTAAAAATAAAAAAGATCAGAAATCTGAATCTGGAAAAGCAAAATCTCTTGCAGGTTTAGAAAGCATATACAAAACCTGGCAAAAGAAAACACTGTTCACTGCCACCATCTGCTTTCTGGCACAGAGGAAACTTTTACTAACAGCAACATTTTCTTACATTAGAAAATCCACTAATTAGTTTTGTTGTAATAAGAAAAATAACCTTTGCGTGGAAGGCAGATTGCCAGCTCGCTTTTTTTTGTTGGCTGCACCTTGCAGCAGGCCTGTAACATTTCCATGTGAAGTTCACCTCTGAGTTCCCCTCTCCTGGAGTACTTTATTATTCCCTGTTTGGTCTAAAGAAAGTATTCACAAATGAGAGATCAAAAGTGAGAGCAACAGAGAGGAAAAGCTTTAAGGTATTTGGGTTAATATCCAAAAAAAGAACACCAGGTTCAGAATCAGGAAATCTGGGATCCAGAATCGATTGTTAAAAGCTCCGTAAACCTGGGTCTCATTTTTCTCATCTTTAGGGCTATTAAAGTAAATGAGCTCTAGCTTTCCCCTAAAATTCCTAAATTCTTGTAGTCTAAATCATTTTTTCCTAAGAACTGTACGTCCCAAGAAACTAGTGATTGCAAAAGAGTGAGTGGAACTTCAGATGTCACTGATAAATCTGAAATAATTGAAAAAATGTTGACATATGCTGATTAAAATATTACAAATCTAGCAACCGAGGAAATGGAAACTCAACTGAAATTCCTTAATAATATACTCTCATCATTTAGTCAGCATATCATTCCACAGATAAAACCAACAAATATGGATCAAGCAACTACTGTGTGCCCAGCACTCTTGTGAGCCCTGGAGACAGAGCCATGAACAGGAGGCTCACAAGCTCTGGGCTCCCAACACCTAGGTTCCAGGAAGCCTGCAGGCCCGGGAGCTGCCGGGCATCCTCTGCAGAATCACCCGCCGCAAGTCCGCGCGCTGCCCTGGACAGGACGGCACCAACGGGGAGAGAAAATGTGTGTGTGCTCACCACACTGCAAGATCTGCTTGCAAGTTCCTTGAGAAAAGAAAATAAATGGGTACAAATACTTTCCGAGAAATTTTACGGAAAACAGACATCATGTCTTTAGAAGCAAAGCAAAGCAAAGCAGAACACTGAAAGGGCACACAGCCCCCTGTGAAAGATGTCTCAGGCTTACATTGTTCAAACTGGCCCTCTGCCTTGACTGAACGAATTTCCTTAGTTAAAAAAAACTCACCACTTCCATTTTCTTGATTTTTTTTCTGTAGGCTCAAACTTAGCTACATTTAAAACACAAAACTGCAACGCAGGATGACCTATTGCAAACTCAAATGTTCCCCTGCCTGAGGAATGAGTGACAGACTATCGCAAAGTTGATTAACCCACTGGTATTGTACAGCCCAGCCCACGCTACTATTCTCAACTGTATGGCAACCACACGTTGATGACCAGGCCAAGTGCCCATTGGGTTTATTAACCCTCAGCTGCCATTAAAATACAGTAATTAAAACTCTAACATTTTACCCAAAGCTTCCTGTCAAATATCTGAAAAGATTTCAGTCAATTTATAGAGTTCTGTCTTTGCTTTTACCCTCTGTTTTTGTCAACACCCACTTAGGCACAGAAAGTAATTGCCTTCTTTTCCGATGCCGGTTAGTCACATTTATACAGCACAGATCCCTGTCCTGAATTTAGAAGATAATTCAGTGTAGAAGAGGATGAAGACAGGATCCTTTCCCTTCCTCCTGGCAGAATTAATCCCTCCTTCCTCTGGCTTCCTACAGCCTGGTTACTAAGAACAGGGCTCAGCTTCTATTTCATTTCTCCGTGTGTATAATCCCCACCTGCCCTTACCAACAAGTTGCAAGCCCTTGAGGGCACACGTTTAAAGAAAGGCTTGCACATAGTAAAGGCTCAATAAGTGACCCTGAATAAAGGAATAGAGGGGAGAGGCTAGTCTGGGCAAGACTTTTAAGCAAGGGTTATCCCAGAGACGGTCTATAGATTTTTCTATCTCCTAGCAGAAACAAAGTACAGTTAGAAAACATGCGGTGTTTTTCAATTAAGGCTAAAATTCCTGAAATGGCTACATATAAGGGAAAGACTTCCCCCTCTCTATCAGAGATGGGCAAATGGCTTGTCTAGTGCCCACAATAATCTTATCAGATAATTTAATATTTGAAACATAAACAAACAAAAAGTTAGAATTTAAAAGGGAAGCAGATTACTCAAATCATGAGACAATTCTGACAACTATTTGCAAATATACTGGGACCAGAGTCTTTAAAAACATTTCCTATTATCTGTAGTAGGAAGAGTAAGACTAAGCTTACAAATTTTGTTTAATGTAAATCTTTTAGGTCCCTACTATAGAAAATTCCTGCAGTATGTGATGACAGGCTTCTGCATTTCTGATTTCATAATTAAAGACTCCTTGATATGTATCACAGAGCAAGAACACTTTACTAAGTATGTGAAGGAGCGACATAACCATGTTTGGACTGGTGTATCAGTAAAGCTTCTCTCAGTAAGAGAAGAGTAACTACAGTTAAAAAAAAAAAGACATCGAAAGTTTCATTTAGACAATCGAAAATAAGATGTTAAAATTCCTTTTTGGTTTTCATTCTAGCATGCATTTCAGAAGACCAATATTGAAACTGTGCTGAAAATGTTAGGCTGAAGACCAATTCTGATAGGAATTATGGCCAGTTTGACACACCCTATTTATCTTTGGCTTGATGTAGACATAAGTTCAGATACTCTTAAATTCTTTTTTTAAAACCTGGCCTGAAGCGGTTTCTAAAATTAGCCAAAAGTTCTGAAAATAGCTTATTTTCTATATATTCGCCTTTTATCAGGCACTATGTATTAACAGACTATATTTAGAATATCCATAAGGTGATGTGATCTTGTACAGATGATAAAACAATATAATGCAGACTTTCAAGGCAGGTAAGGACCTATGATAAAGGATGATAAACTAAGAATAAAGATTAAGGAAGTAATATTCACATAACACGATGAGAGAAAAAAAATTAAAAGTTTCACTTAGAAGCTAAGTAAAAAATGGAAAATTCATGACCTGGGAGAGTTTTTTTTAACCTCCACGCACTACACTTATATTGCTACAGAAATTGATGATTAGTTAGCTAATCTTAGGCAGCACAGACAGACAAATTTCTGTCACATTCCACGTCCAATCTATTCTTCTCTCATCTCTCTGGGAAACTGAGGTAAAATTCTGCTAAGGATACTGGATTCCCCTCTGGCTGAATAAAGGAACTGACCTTGAAAAACATAAATACAAAGAAATTAATTCTTTGCAAATCTGCTAAAATAGGTGTATTATAATTTAAAAAAATAACTGGTACTCCCTTAATTACAAGACTTGAATGCAGCTCTAAAGTAGGAAGGTTTTATTTTATTTACCAAATTTATAAAAACGACGCATCTTTTTTTTCTCAAGCCTTGAGGTTCTCTTCCCAGGCTAGAATAAGATCACACACACAGTCACACACGCAAGTTTACAAACAGCAACTTGTTAACCTTTCTTTCTTGACCAAAAAATAAAACGCACAAAAAAAGTGGAGTCTGGGTTCACAGAGTTCTTCTTTTCTGGTTTAAATTTAATAACACTTAGGGAGTAAAAGGTATGCTCGGTATCTATAGGGCCATCAATACTTCCTGCTGGGCTTAAACCTGGCTTTCCTGGGGGCAGAGAAGCCACAGCCCATCAGTTAATGTAGGAAGCTTGAGTCCCAAATGAAAAATCAACTTCCAAAAGATCTGGGTTACCAAAACTAAGCAACGAAGTACCATAGTTTCCATTTTTGTGTGCTATGGAAACTCCGTGACAGCAAGAAGCCTGCCATCCAACGTGAGGTGAAAAAAGAGACACCTTTTTGCTCACTCCAGCAACTGTCAGTCAGGCCCCAAGATGACTCAAGATCAAAAGCTTCCACTAGAACCAGAACCTTAGTGGGGGTCTGTACCCACTATGGAATACCATAAAAATCTTTTAAAAGGATCCGAGCCTCCTAAAGTAGCACTCCTTTCATGTGACCACATTTCAAATGGTTTACTCATCACAGTAAGAACTGAAATACATATGGCATGTCTCCTTGGTCTGTTTCCTTTATTATTCGTGTGGTTTCATCTTTCTAAATTCGGACTTCTGCCCCATCCTAGAAGGTGAGGAGAATGTAATGCATAATGCAAAAGTATTTAAAGCAAATCATATGATATCTGTACTTGATAATTTTTCATGGCTTTATACCAAAAGAATCACCGCATATGGAAGCTTAAACATTTTTTAAATGCTAGAACACGGAGCCTTCCTTTCAAACAATTCAAAGCAAGGAGTATACTGCTGACACAGCAACACTGTGGTCTCCGAGAGACTGTGGGAAATGTCAAATCTATGGTCCTGGGGGTGATTGGTGGATGGTTTTGTGGTGTGTATGGTGTTTTGTTTTGTTTTGTGTGTGCTTTTGCTTTTCTCTTTTGAGTCTCTGACAGAAACAGAGCTCCACAAACTTTCTGGCGACCTCCCAGGAAAACAGAAGGAAGCTGTATCCTGCACTTCCCCTGGGATCTAATGAAATATACAGCCTCTGGGCTTCTTTCAATTTGGACTTTCAGATTGCTAAGCCAGTGGAAAGGGGATCCTAGCTGTCACAAACGTCACATGCTCGGGGTCACCTGCTGCTCGGGGGTTCTCATGCCAGTTGTTGACATAATAAGCACCCCTTACACTTTAATTACAATTCACAGTGTGCAAACTATGCAATCTGCTTTAAGGCAGCCTGTCTTTTAAACCAACACTAAAATTCTATTACTAATATGGCGATGAAATGTAGCAGGGGAAGGGTGTGTCCAGATGACTACTATATGCAGATATCTGCCATTCGAAGACGATACAGGCAACATTTGCCAAGAGATAAAATGGTGTTGCTGCCCTTAATTCTGGGACATGGGACTTTATTCTAATTCTGCTCTGAGGTTCCTATGAGTGGACCACAAAAATGAAATACAATATGTTTCGCGTGTAGCATTTTTACATTTGTGTAACTACTATGTATTTTTTTTCCACATGGGGGCTTAGCTATTCTGTGTAATATCTTGCCTATCCAACAGGGCTGATCGACTGTTAAAGGACAAGGAATTTGTACTCCCCCCCACCACCACCACATTTTCCCCTCTAAACCTAGGGCAGTGCTAGAAACGTTTAACACATGCTTCCACAGTTGTGTTGACTCTCTATGATTTGCTAGATCCTTGTGTTTTGCTAACTACAGACCCATGTAAGCTATATTCTTGAAATCAAAGCATGAAAGGTTATTTTAAAGCAGAGCCCATTTAAAATAATATGACAACGCAGGGAGCTGTTTAAAAAGTGCTAACACATAATTATAGTCTACAGTTTTCTCCAAAAACAACAGTGGAAATTAGTTATAATTATATTACAGAGAACTACTATAAACATAGGTGGGCTAACCTTTGAATGAACTGTCCCAGTGCTCTGGGAATTACAATCTCACTTTCAGTGCCACAAATGACGTAATTGATACACTTGAAATAAAACCATGCAAAGTACTTTTAGACTTAAAAAGTCTGACTCAAACACCTTAGCTGAGCTACAAGTAGGCCCCACTGTAGAACACCACCAAATCACCACCGGCAACAACAAACTAGTAAAAAAAAAAAAAAAAACCAGAAAACAAACATACAAAACTAGTAAGTAGATATTTTAAAAAACAGTAATAATGCCTGCACTTGCTTTAACAAAGGATGAATCTCAATTACAAATGCCATCCAGATCGATCAAATTAGCCAACAATTATTCCTTGCTTTTTTTGGTGCCAGGCAATACTAGATGACAGGACAGACAACAGCAACAACAATGAAAGACAAAGAGTTTACCTTATTTAGGTATGGTTAATCTAACACCGGAAGCAGATGCATCTTTCCACCGTTCTTTCAAAAACAGCAGTTTCCTTGGTAAATCTCTCAGTCCTTTGGCTATTGGGTTTTGTCTTCAAGAAGACAGACACAGAGCTATTTTATTTTCTTCCTTATTTGAACACTTGAAGTCGTCACCTGGCTCTCTGCCACCCCTAGGTAAGCCCTTTGATGTCCAATAGTGTAACAGTCCCCATCTGTAAGCGCATCCGTCCTCCGGAGACAGGAGGGGCTCTGAGAAACACAACTTCCCCAGGGGACTCAGCATTAAGCCACCCCCTAGCCTCTGTCCTCACGCTCCAACTCTGGTACCAGCAATCTGTGCCATGTTCTCCAACAGGTAAACTCCACCTTAAGTGTTCAGTCAAGTACCCTGGCTCGTCTGGAACTGGAGATACTGATGTGCTTTTCCTTACCTGCTTCCCGAGAATGAAATTCTGGCCCTGAAATCCAGGTTAGTACCTGGAACCCTGCTACCTGATGACAGACTTCTCTGATGCTAACCACCTGCCTGGATTAGTGTCACCTGTCCATGGACTCTATTTCTTGGTTCTGCCCAATTCTGGGGACTCTCAACTTCTGCCAGTTAGACCTCCATGTTGTCCACTGCTCCACTAAGCTACCACCCAAAATCAGGAACATCTTCTGGCTGGATTGATTTTTTTTTTTTTTTTGGAACTGACTGACCTCAGCATATCAACTTTCACATCATAATTTCAGGTCTTGGCCCTTTACAAGTCTCACAGCCCAACATATGAACCCTACCTGCCAATTCCCTCTAATTTCCCTTGTTAGGAAAACAAAACAAAACAAAACACCAGAACATCTCTAAATCTCTGAAAAGTATATGAACAAGAAATAGAGTAGAGGCATTCCTATCCAATACTCTTGGGGCTAGTAGTTGGTCGGTTAGTTTAAAAAAATGGATAATTTTTTATGAAACACATACACCTCAAGCATTTTAACTGTAAAAACATGTACATTTGTTGGCCAGTCTTTTTATACAGGGATAAGGCCTTAACTTTAATGTTTGTTAACTGCAGCATCTTTCTTACATAAACCACACCTATAAAGCATCATGTGATTTCCAGGTTTTGTGGGTTTTCTTCAGTACAGGGAGAATCTAAACATACTTCTAAAATAATCTGAGCACAGGATCCTTTCATATTTTTACTAATTTCCCTTTACAGTTGAGACAGCTCACCCACACTTAATCTGACAGAATTTTTTGTAACTCACCTTTAGTCAGACTTTTCAAAGCACTGGCTTATTGTCATAGAAATAAAACTTTCTTTTTTATTTTGAGGTTGTATGTCATCAGATCACATAAATTTAATTAAATTACATTACAAAAACACCAATACTACTAGTATAAACAGGTCTGAGAATAACACAACTTTTGGTAAGCACACAACTAGTAAAAACAAAATTGCTAGCTTGTGCTAGCAGGTAACTATTGGCCATTAGTATTCAGCATACTCCAGCATCAGTTAGTATGTTACAAAGAAGAGAAAAAGTCTTAGTCGGTCTTGAAAGCTAGTTAATACAGAGCTTCTAAGGTGAGGGTCTGCCCAATGAAAATAAAATTCAAATAGTCATCGAGTGGATATTATGAGAAGCCACTGACGCTTGATGCATAATGCTTGATGGTGGGACACAAGATTGAAAAAGATATCTTTTCCAGCATTCATACCAGAATTTAATTTCTAATAACGTAAGAAATAACTAGAACTTCTCAGAGTTACTATATTTAAAATGGTAGCTGAATTGCTATCTCTATCTACCTGCTATAGGAAACAATATTTAAATTCATCTGACTGTATTTAAAGAATATAAATAATTACACAGCTTAGCTCCTGATACAGTATTTTCAAATTCTAAACTTTATTTACATTTTTGTTATTTTGTACAACTATCAGTATATCATTACTTCTGTTGATTTAAATTTGTAATTGGTGAAACATTTTTAAAAAAATTATAGACATAAGTTGGCTTGACAATTGAAAATCACATAGATAATACTGTCATTTTTTAGAATGTTTTACTATTTTCAGGTTAATATAACTATCACTTTTCATGTGATTGTACTTAAGATCAATTGTTCAGGAACAAAAAGCCTTAATTTCAACCTTCTGCTTATTATCAGCTAACTTATTATCAGTTTCAAGATCAATATATTACTTAATTATATTCATATATGATGATGATGATGGTGATGGAAACAGCAAGCATTTACCAACTGCCTGAAAATAATAAGAATGGCCAACACTGTGAGCTAAGTTATTTACATTCATGTAACTTTCCCAGCCGCTTTTGCAAAGTAAATATTATTGTCCTTATTCCAGGCTGAGGAAACTGAGAGAGCATTAAGAGAAAAATGTGGATCTCAAAAATAGATTGACTCCAAGCTTAGGCTTTATCACTTCAACAAGGTGTGTGTGTGTGTGTGTGTGTGTGTGTGTATTTAAAGTAAACCAGAGATCACAGACTTTCCTTTCCAGTGAAATTTTTATTTGTACAGATGTGTGTGTACATGTTGGAGTGCACACATATGCATGCATGCACACACACACACACACACTCTTTAGTTAAATCAATTTCATATGCAAAAGAAAGTGAGCCAGGGTTAAGTTATTAAAAGAAGCCTTTGAAGCAAGGAGCGATGATGTGTGAAAGACATACCACAAAAGTTTATTTGAACAAAGGACAAGCACAGAGGGATGGAACAAAAGTGAAAATAAGGGAAATGAAAGCTCTCCATCTTTTCCATCCTTTCTCTGTTGTGTATGGATTTCTCATATATAGAAAGGACATTAAGAGATGTCTGGAATTTATGGAATATCCAAAAGTAAAATAGGTTTCATCAATCTATAGTTCAGATGAACCAAATCCACACAGATTTTCAATGAGTTTTTCTATATTAAACACAATTATATTATTCTCTAGCAGGGTCCATAATTTTAAAGATAATTCCTTACTTGCAAGAAAAAAATTTCAAGGTAAGATTTTATAAAATACTTGTAAAATATGTTTTTCAATGGCATGTTATGAAAGCAAAAGTTTTGACTTGCTTTAGAAAAGAGATAAAGAGAGCCCTTTCATTTTATACTCATAATGCTTTATAGAACATTTCAATATCCCAAAGTACATTTCTAAAGGCACCTAACTGGCCCATAGTTTTCTTATAATTTCAACTTTTGTCTTGTCATGTAAACAACATTGTAAAATTTAAATTCAAATCATGAAAAGAAACATATTATATGGTATAGGCCATTTAATTTCTAAGTCTGTTTCATGTATATACCTATATACAGATGATGCAACATTATAATTGAGCTGTTATATCTATATTATCAGAGGTATTCTTAAAAGTTAATAAATTCTAAATTATCTCTCAACACAAACATTCCCAAGTATTGTGCTACAGCAGACATCTTAGCTAAAAGTGAAAAATTTGATCAATCATATAAAAATTATATTTATGACACACACCATCCAGGTCATATAGAACTGACATGGTACTTGTAGAAATAAATACTCCCTTTTTAGAAAAACAAAAAGTGACTTTTAAATTGCTCTTGGGAACAGAATTAGAAAGAATGGCCAAAAAATTGCAAAGGAGAAAGATGGAGTTGGTCCTCTACTCTACAGTTAAAAATAATTTTTGTCTGCTTGCATTTAAATAGACAATATTATAAAAGTCTTACAGAGACTCTATGCTTATAGAAGGCATTATTGCCTTTGCATATAATGGAAGCACATTTCTAGCACTTAGATTATTACAAACATTGAAAATGGCTTCCAGAAGCTTTTAGCAATATGCTCTTTGTCTTCTTTCCAAAGAAGCAATCCAATTAAAACAATAATTTTCAACATACAGGACAAGGACCTGTACACTTTACCCAGCATCTTACAAATTCAATGAAAATAGATTGAAAACTTCTATATGCTTTCTATGTACTTGTACTAACCAAACACAATTTACAAATATTTTCCTAGAAAAGGAAGTGTATTTTTTATGCCTCTTCTATCCATGATAATTTTAACCTATGTTTCAATTCATCCTTCCTTGAATTCACTGTTTCACTAGTGTACCTGTGTACTCAAACTTGTCATCAGGAACATGGTAATGAATATTATTCATTTCTGATAAATTTCCTCCACCTCTCTCTGTCACATGCCCCATAATAAGCATAGAGAAGACACTAAAATGTGTTGGCTGAATTAATTTTCTTCAAGTGGGATTATTTCATTGTTCACCCTATCTATAATATTTGGCTTCCTTCTAAAGAGAATTTATTCATTAATTTATCATTTCTTATGTTCTAGCTTTTTTCCTCACTTAATTTCATAAATTTAATTCTTGTGGCCATTTTTTTTCAATCAAAAGTACTTATCGAGCAACTTGTATAAGTTGTGATTTAAATCGTTTGCACTATAAAGAATATTGATGAAATTACTAAATAAAAAGATTTTGTTTTATATCTTTCAGCATGTCTGCCATATAAAAGATGGATACCTTCCTTTGAAGATATCTGAATGGATCACCAAATTATTACCTACTTCTCTCTCACAGCTCAGATAATTAAAAGGAGATGTACACAGATTGGCTGCACACTTAAGAGTTAGAATCAATTAAAACAAAATTGTATGAATGCTCTTCCAATAATATATCACTTCAGGGACCATGAAATGCTACCTTTATATTTGCAAAATCACTAAGGTCAGATCAGAGCCTTAATGCTGTCTCTCCATGAGCATTTAGAGTAGGTGTGCACAGAGGGATGTGGAAATGGAGGGGACAGGGTTCTAATTGGCGATTGTTTAGTGACTAATATCTTTATAAAGTGGTTAGAAGTGTCTTATAACACCCCAGAAATGATCACAGAATACTTATGGAGCACACCTAAAGTCAAGTTTCTTGTTTAAGTTGGTATTTACGTTAGGACTGCAATATGGGCATCTCCCACAAAGAAAAACTTTGTGACTGGTTTTAAATACACATTTAAATCCGCTTCACTAATTGTCTCAGAGCTTTCCTAAACAACTTAACAACATGCTACAGCTCTGCTCCAACCAAAAGAATACGGCCTCAGGAAGATGCCACTATTGCAGAAACAAAAGGTCACACGGAGAAGTAGCTACTTTTAATTCAGTTCTGTGGGCAAACTCTAGTTTGCGATTCCAGACAGCCTGAAATCCTCCCTCACAGAGTGTCTTCATATTCAGGGGCCTGTCTATAATTTGTGCATTGAGAAGTTTTGTGCATGAAGTTTTCTCAAATCCATCTCACCCAAGTGTTTAGTTAAAAGCACGATACACAAATCATAACTGTACCCATGCTGTTACACACTTTTACTTCATTTTCACTTTAATCACTCTGCCCGATGTTATGGTTAGTTGTGTATAGGTTTGTCTGTCTTACTGGAGAGAGAGCAAGTTGAAGTCAGGCCTTTATTTTCCCTGTACCTCGTTCAGTAGCTGACAGATAAGGGGCTTGGTAAATGCTGGCTGAATGAGATTTTTCAGAACTTCCTCAGATCAATGTTTACTTATCACCCTGCATACATAAAAGAAATATGTGAAACTCTTGAAGAGGAAATTTAATCCTTTATGCGTTCAGAAATAATGATGAAAGATAACATTCTCGCGAAAAAACAAAAAGTTCAAAACCAGGAAACACTTACTTAATAAAGGAGGTCATGAGGATACTTATTCTCTCATTTAATAAACATAAGAAAGTTCTCAGGGTCATGTTGGCAGTGGACTGTTTCTGGCCCTGAGATGAATAATCCTTTTCCAAGCTAAAATCATTGCCCAGCTGTGAAATAATGATAGCTGCAAGGAATCCAATGGTGGCAGCAAACTCAACTCAATGGTCCAATATTTGTAGGCACCAAGCAGACACTGCAGTGAAACAGCAGTGGTGACCAGATGTCAGTAACGGCCTGAGGGCATCCTCTCACCTCCCCTCACCCACCCATTAAGGGTGGCATCAAGAGCAATTACAGCACGCCCCCAATGGATTGTGCCAGGCTGGCAGCTGTAACACCTGTCACAAGGTCTGCATGACATGAACAAAGACCCAGAAAGTAGCTTTAATGAGCAGACCCTACAACAGACAGAGCCTAGTGCATGTAGTGACTGCTTCAAAGACAGTGTTCCTGGTTGATGGAAGACTATTTCAGCGGCTATTTACTGTCTTTAGCACCTAGAACTAAGCTAAGCATATACATTCCAAAAGCCCATTCTTCAGAGTGCCATGTCTTACCCGGAAATGAAACATGAAAGTTTGTAAAGCACACACTTCACGCAATGTCAGCTCAATATTTGCTTATCTGAAAATATTTAGCAGTGCCATTTAGGTAACGAACTTAAGGGGCACCTTGACACTCTTTTCATGGTGAATCTGTAACTTTGGAAGTTGCAAGCTCTTGAAGACAAGGATCATATCTTATTCACCTAGTTTTCTCCAGTGCACAAAAGCCTGTGTGTACACAAGAGGACAGCTGGATGGTTGGAAGAATGCACGGAAAAATATATGAAAATTACTTAATCCTTATCAAACTCATCATAAGACTGATAGTCAAAAAAGCAAAATGGTTAGGAGAGTGAAAGAAAGTCCTCATTTTGGTTAGCTGTCAAAATTTACAGGCAAAGGGAATGATTTCAGGATTCTTGAATACTCAAGGACATTGGCCTGTAAAAACAGTCATACAAAATGTGTAGTCAACTTAACAAAATCATTGATACACTAAGACACTAAGGCTACTGATGAAAAACTACAGAAAGACCAGTGAGCTAATTGATGGAAAGAGCTCAGCACACGATATCCAAGGTAGAGTAAGTACTTGATGCGTGATAACTATGATTGTACTTCTGATTATGGTGATTAATAAGGGAAATCAGGCCAGTGATTTATAATGTGTCCTCTATGGATCAGCCACCTCATATTCAAAAGGGATAAAATGAACAATGACACAAAGACTGTTATTTCTGGGGATATGCTTTCTAAACCGACAGCAATACCATTTGCAGATTTTTTTAAGAGTTGAAAGGAATCTAAGAAGTCATTTTTCAGAAGAGGAGATCAATGCCCCCAAAGGTCAATCTACCCGTATCTGAAGTCATGCAACTAGTTGGAAGCCAAGTGACTTAACTGATCAGCGATTCTGTTTTCCTTTCTGCATGAAAGGACCAATAATACTTAGCTCCCATCAACTCACACTATCGTAACAAAGGATAGATTGAGTCTTGTTTTAAGTATTTGGCACAAAGGTTCAGGATAAGTTCAAGACAACGTTACTCTTCCAAAATAATGTTGATGAGGATCTCTACTATTAATACCATTACTAGGATGACAACCTAGTTCCACTACTACTATTTATGTCTTGCTGACTTTTGAGAGATCCTGGGACTACTAAGACTTGTAAGGAGGCGCCTGTTCCTCTTCTGAAACAGCATTATTATTAGACCTTCACAATGGGATAACTGTATCTAAGGACTAAGTAGCTTATGATTCATACTTTCTAAAATAAAACAGCTCACTTCCAAATGCAAAGTTTGTCTTCAAATTTGGGGCACATTTAAGCAGCGAGTAGAAAACAGTGGGCTTTAATGAAATGCACCAGGTTTAGTTATTCTGATTCTTTGGGGTTCACACAGGGTTTACTGTACTTCACTCAGTTTATGGGGTTCAGACAAGGCTTAAAGTGAACTTCACCTGGAACTTTTCACATGGTTTGAGCATTAACCAGGGATTGAGTGGTTTATAGATCATCCAAAAGAATTTCTGTCTTGGAATCTTGCCGTGAACTCTAAGTATTTAAATTCTGAGTAAATTTATATCACAAACTGACTACAGGTTTTTAGTAACTGTTTCTGTTTACTTATTTTTGTTATTTTAAACGAAAATGAAATGTAAAGAAGATACACGGAGAAAAGAGTTTGATAATCCAAAGTTTAAAAAAACAGAAAAGAAATAAAAACTTAATGTTTTGATATTTATATAATATTTTACAGTTTAAAGGGCTTTCACATACGTTAACTTGTCTGAATGTTAACCACTAACCTTTGTAGGATACAATTAGATCAATTTATCCTAATATTATCTCAGACTCCTCACCTATGTAATTATACATTTTCTAACAAATATTTATAAGGAATAATAATTAATTATTAATAGTATTTATTTTGTAAACAAAGTGTTAAAGTCATTTTATGGCATTTTTATTTCCTGAGGAACGAAAGCTTGGACCATAATATATGGATAATACTTTGATATCCCACAGTTAGGACTCTGAAGTTTGAAAAATATAGTTTATACTTATGGAAATGTTTTCAGGGGATATTATAATGTAGACCATGTTTAAAGAGCTAACACAATGAATGGGTACTTAACAAAGCAAAAACTACGTCCCTCAGTTTAATTTTGCATATACAGTTTATTAGCTTTCAGAATGGTGTCATAATTTTAGTTAAGAAAAAGCCATCTGAATTTATGGGGCCAAAGTCATCAAAGGTCCAATTAACTCCTCCTCATATTAATGTATGAAATGCCATTTTTGCTTGCATATTGCAGATTTAAATTTATCCCAGTCATCTTTCTATATGCATAATGTATTTGAGTTGGAAGAATCTAGCAAGAGGATATTTAGTCCAACTTAGTTCAATCTATTCAAAGAATTTAATGAAGACAAAACTATTTAAATCTCTAATATATCTTAGACAACAGACTAGCAGTTCATATCTGAGTCCACTTACCGGTGACAATTTAAATCTAGACAAGTAGAAATAAAATTTTTATGATTATTCCTTGAAAACTATTAGGTGTGTGTATAAAACAGTTTATCTGAAGCAAAATATTATGGCATTTAAAAGGAAGGGGATGGTATTCTTTTGTTTGAGGAAAAATTCATGATTTGGGCCTACAGCCAAAACTCATGAATAATCTAAGGTTTTTCAACAATCAATGATGAAAAGCACTACAACACTGTCACATTATTTGGATGTTACTTTAAAGTAAATAATAACTACTCTTCTGAGAATTTCTAACCCAAATCCAGGTGACTAGAATGAACCAGATTATCCATCATTTTATTTAGAATTCATAACTATATAATTAAACTCACATTCATTCAAGAAGCACAACAGCTAACCCCCCATCCCTCCAGCTCCACTGCACACTGGTGTTTAGTGAAGGGCAGCCAGCTTCTCTCACCTATCCTGGCAGACCCAGGCCTCTGGCTGTGAAGAAAACCACAATGTGGGGAGGAAAGCCTACAAAAGAATGAAAACAGAAAGTGTCTAAGGCCTTGGCAGAAGGACACTAAATAAAATAGAGAGCGGTGACTCATTCTGGCAATGAATCCCCCTCAACCCCTTCAAAGCCTTTGGCAAGAGTCCTCAGAGGAGACCCCAGCCTTTTGCCAAGCCACAAAACACCACAATTATTATCGCAGCAGTCATCAACAAAACAGATTTTGTAAACTGACTTGTTGGCACATAGATTAAAGAAGCTATAAAAAGGAGTAACAGCTGTTTGGGTTGCCCTATGCAGAAAGCTACTATATAGAAAGTAAATTTTATATCTCTATACATACTTGGGTAGAACAGGCATACACATACAACCCATGTACTAATTATACATGCACACTATGTAGAAAAGGGTAAAATGCCGAACACACAACATAAATTTAAAAGACAAACAATTCTTTTAAATTAAAATACTCACTTTGGAAGGACTAATAGAAAAACTTCCTGAAGAAATGATCTTGTACTTCACTAACAGAAAATATGGACTATGTCTAACAATGGCAAAATGAATAAAGTTTTTCTTAAAAATATTGAAAAGTACTGTGTTTTTCATATAAGCAAGAATGTTGAATTCTTTGTGAATCTGCAAAACTCTGCTTTATTCTACCTCCCTAAACATTGCCTGATTGGCATTTTATACTATAAAATTTAGAATTATCTCATGTTCCAGGCCATCTGAAAAACTTCTACTTGCTTACATATTCATGGATACAATACATTATGAACAAAGTAAAAATAGCATATTTTTAGGGATCTAATTTTTACCTTTGCTACAACAACATTATTCACCTAAATAAATTGCCAATGAATAATATACGATAGAAAAGAATGGGAAAAATTGACAGGTAATAATCAGTACTACTTACACATTCTTAATTTGAAGATTAAAAATGTACTGTGGGGCTTCCCTGGTGGCGCAGTGGTTAAGAATCCGCCTGCCAATGCAGGGCACACGGGTTTGAGCCCCGGTCCAGGAAGATCCCACATGCCGCGGAGCAACTAAGCCCATGAGCCACAACTACTGAGACTGTGCTCTAGCGCCTGCAAGACACAACTACTGAGCCCGTGAGCCACAACTACTGAAGCCCACGCGCCTAGAGCCTGTGCTCCGTAACAAGAGAAGCCACCGCAATGAGAAGCCCGCACACCACAACGAAGAGTAGCCCCCGCTCGCCGCAACTAGAGCAAGCCCACGTGCAGCAACGAAGACTCAACACAGCCATAAATAAATAGATAGATAAATAAATTTTTTAATTAAAAAAGTACTGTGATTTATTGTGAAGAGGTATGAACTCCTGATTTTTAATTTAAAAAGAAAGGTTTTATTCAAGTTCCTTGTCACTAACTCACAGTAAAATACACAAGAATTAGCAAGAAATGCTTTTAATTAAACTACTTTACATTCGTAATATCATATAACATTACAAATGTACTCTGTAAATATGTATTAAGGGATCTGCCATGCAACTTTCATATTACACATTTGCCCAGCTAACCTCTAAAAGCCTATGTAGCTCTATGTTGAAACTTCCAGAGCTGAAGCATCTTAATGGGCATTGATCTTTTACACTGAAGGATGCAGAGTTCAAATTTCAGCACTGTCAATAACATTTGGCTTCACCTATTGAATGACTGGGGCTTGGGTGACAATTGCCTACCAAGAGAGAAAAGACTGGAAAAGAACTTACAAGAGTCTTAGCTACAGTCACTGTTGACTAAACGGAAAAAGTATCAGTAAAAAAGAACTGAGAAGTCACGTTTCTTGGCTACCTCTTACAATAGAGTATACACCAAGTGTACATCTCCCCCACCTAAGGGCTCCATGACTTACCAAATCCTAAAACTGCAGATTGCCAAAAGCTCAAACTATATAAACCACCCTACTGTAATATTATCACTAGCCGATTCCAGCACTGATTGACACAAAACAAAACACCACCACCTTCGTGACAACCAGCTCTTTTGTATAGCCACTTAAGTATTAAATAAAATGCTCTATCAATTAAAAATTCTCTTCAGGAATTCAGGTTTTCATCAGTATATAAAACCTAGCCCGTAGCTGATATTAAACAGAAGACCAATTTAAGGAATTCCCTGAGTAAACTGACTGCCTGGAGAAGTTAACTCACCAAGTATATTTTTAAAAGTGTCACACAGAAAAATTTTAACAAGTTGTAGAAATATATTCACTATTAGGTCATTGTTCAAAATATCACAAACCCGACAGTTCTTCAATTTAGTTTACTATTAGTTATTTATATCTAATAACCAAAACACACAGTAAAAACTTCACAGGGTCTAATTAAAATCCTTTTTTTTCCAAGTTTTGTTTTCTAAATTCCAACTGCTTTCCCTTATTATGCTTTCCCCAGCTTCTCTGTCTACCTTGGAGCCCAAGTACATTATGCAGGCAGCACAATGAACTAACATGCCAGCAGAAGTAGTATGCTCCACCTATCCAAGAATTTTACAAGCATCCAAATACACACACACTGTCTCCTGTGTAGCCTGGAGATCCCTATTGAGCTCATGCCAAGTGTCTGAGAAGTTGGACCCTGCATCCGGTATTTACACTAAGCTAAAATTCTAATCAGCACTAACAGCAGTATGTTTTAATTCACCCTTATGATTTTATTTCAATCTGCTAAGTAGCACAACTGCCAGAAAGCAATTGCTATAAACTTAAGTAAACAAATGCAAAACTAAAATAAATCTTAAACCTGTTGTATATAAAGTTTGTGCCACTTTAGGCAGGCAGTACAAAAAGGCACAGCCCAAAGTCTTGGTTAATGCTCTTGGATCTCCGTTAGAAAGCTCTTTGAAAGCACTGCTTCATCTAGTCTCCCCCCTCCCCACCTCTTTCTAAAGAATGATTTGGTGCATGTTAGATCAGGTGGAGAAAATGGCCATGTTATTTTACGGTGGTGTTTTCACCTCACGTATTCCCCTGAATAGTCTTCTGCCAAGCATGCGAAACAAGGAGTACACGGTAACTACTTGAATCTCTGGATGACACTACTACCACTCGTGCCAAGGAGCTGGTGCCAAGTCTTGCATCTTCGGGTTTTTTTTCTCCCTTCCTTTTTCGGTGGTAGTCGTATGTTGGGGGGGTTGAGGGTGGCAGTGGGAGAATCTGACCAACAAATCCTGCGAAGTTGGTCACCATTTTGAACCTGTTCAGTGTGCTCAGACCTTGGCAGCCATCTTACAGCTTGGCAACCATTTTGAGAATGTGTTTGGCAAGCTCTCAGAATTCGCTGACACTGTTTAAATAGAAGGCTAGTTAAAAATAGTCCACATTCAACAATACAGTGTGATATCAGGTAGAATAACCCTCAATAAATCTTGCCAACCAAACAATTTATAACATCTTCACCAAGCTAAATGACATCCCAATTTTCTTAACTTAAATACATCAGGCTGAAGTGCCTCAAAATCTGACTCCTTAACCCTTTAGCAGACAAGTTCTTAAAAATCAATCCTGGAGGGACATCAGCGAGCAGGAAAGTGGAAGGTATAAAGAAGGAAAGCGATGGCCAAAAACATAGACAGAACTTACATCAAAACATTCACAAGCCCATTCAAATTCAAGATATAAAATAGAAGGGAGAAGGGCTGTCATCACACCCTGAAGAATACAATTCTAGAAAATGATCCCAAAATGTCAGACTGTGCCCCACTTAATGTTCTGTGAGTTCACGGAAACTATCTTAAGGAGCTTTAAGGAAATTACCCAAAACAAAGAACAAATCTTACCTTAAGAACTAGTCTAAAAGAAAACAAAAAGAAAAAACTTGTACATAATAACATTTTTCGACAACTAAGAGTTATAAATGTTTTCTTACAATTGTGTTATATTCAACCTCACTCTTTCTCCATAAGTTTCAATGTTTCTAACTCAACCAAAAAATAAGTTGTGTCTTTAAAAACAGTTCTTGATGGCTACAAATCTGAAATAAAAATGATAATTTTGCATTGGTGTGACTCTTGGCATCCTTACCAGATTTATGTCATTTTGTAGAAGGTTGAATTAACTACCTGACACTGGATGATAATTTTGCCACCAAATGGAAAAGCAAAATGACAATCTAATAATCTGAAGTATCTTTTCCATATTAAAAAAAATAACATATTAATATACAATTTAATATCTTCCCATCAATTCTGTGAATATTTAATATCATATTATATGAGGGGATGATTAATGGTAAAAAGACCATATTGCTTATGGTTTTATGAAAAAAAATCTAAATGAACTAAATTTTCTATGTGTCTACAAGTACGGTTAAATCATAAATATGAGGATAAAGCCTAAAGAATTTTGAATCTTGTGATGTTAAAAAACAAAAATCTAGAGTCATTAAATAATACCCCCAGCGAAATAGTTGTTATTTACATTTCAATGTATCTTGGGGCATGACGGATACCTAGCTTGTATTTTGGTTTTAACTGTGATATAATTCAATACAGCACCTAAAAGGCTATATCAATGCACTATTTACACTGTTTATAATATAGCAGTGCTTTTTAAACTTGAAGACTAAATTTTAAAATGTCTACTGAAATTCAATTCAAGAACTATTTTACTTCACATAATATCATACAAAGTGAAACAATTAATTAAACCATGATCCAAATTAGAACATAACATAGGAAAACATTATGCTGAAATGGATCAGTCTAAAGTCTTGATACTATTAGATGTCTCTTTATTGAATGACAGTATCTGCAGCAGATGACGTAAACGGTGCTAGAATAGTTTGGAATGCATTGATAAATTGCTCTATCGATTCCATTCTGCTTCACTTACCATAATTATAGCACGGTAATGGAAGACATAAATGATATATTTTTACTAGAGCAGAAAGCCCAGAGTTTGCCTGTTTCTTTATGAGATTATACCCAATCCTTTCAATTAATACAGCATGATGGATATCTAACACTCTGAGGACAAGAGTCCTGATTCTAGTATTCTTGCTTAAATATCATTGTTCAAATATTTGGCCATTATTTCAAATAAATATATTTAGTATTGTGAAGACACAGCATTTGCACCTCTGTAGGATGCTGTTTCAACATAATTTTACAGAAACATTTTCATTCCATTTAGAAATTTATCTTTCAAAATTTGAAGCCATCTTACAAACACAACTTTATCATCCCGTATTCATTTAACATACTAGCGGTTACCTTACAGCTTCTCAAGGATAATTCTGATAAGACTTATTATGCTGAAGGAGAATAAATATTAGAATGAAAGAAAAAATAGGTAAGCAACTTCAACTCTTGCTTGTAGAAGAGAAGATGTAATGATTTGCAAATCCAGACAGCAAGAAATTTAATAGAAAGGACTCAAATGAAAATTAAAACGTTTTAATAGAAATTCATAGTGACTATTAATTATCTATAATTATTCAATAGCCATAAGTGCCACCATAGAGTTTCAACGAAACCAAAAGCTGAATTAAAAACCACACAAGCACTATATTTGACATAGTGCCATTTTCTTCCTGATATCACCATTCCAGAGTATTGCTAAGGAAGGACACCAGGTTTTCCCAAATGGATACATTTAAAATTAAAAGTGTCATTCCAAGTCATGCAAAAGGAATTTGAGAAATTCTGAACAGGATACGGCCGGGTCTTAACAACTCAGAGCAAGGATTGAATTGCTTTTTATTTGAAAATATTCTTTAACGAAAGGCCTCATTCTGTTAGCTTCTGTTGTTTAGAAGAAACAGGGTAAATTTTTAAAAGAACAATCAATTCACAGAAAAAAAAGTTTCCCCCAACAACTAAATGGTGTAAAAATTGATCTGTACTTCCCCTCTCGCTTTACAAAGGCTGTCACAGGGAATAAAACGTAACCCAGGAGGGCCCGTGGCAGCTATCAAACTTTCCCTGATACATTATAATGTCTGAAGCCCAGACACCAAAGGTTTACATCAGAAAAACTCCAACATGTAGTGAACAACTCAAAACCAACTATCGACCACGCTATTGATTTTTTGTGAGGAAACCAAGAGGGGAAAAGCACCAGAAAAGATAGAGTTTCCCTTTTCCTTTCTCATCCCCAACTTAGTAGGCTGCCAGCCTTAGGTCTTCTTAGGCTTCAGCCCTCTGAGTTTTGCATTGCACCTAGCCAGGATGTCTGCCTGAGATAATTCAAGCTAAAGGCATACGATCTCAGTGGAAGCTGATTCTCCACCAACTTGCAACACAACCTAACTCAGACCCAAAAGCATTTCTTGACAGAAGGGTACAGGAAGAGTCCAGGGAACAAGTAGAAAAATAAGACATATGATTATCTTTTCAGAGGGTGTTTGAAGATCTCTGACTTCTAAAGTTCACAAATTAAACTTGACTCAATAACTGATAGGAAGCTAAGACAAACATATTTAGAACAACTTATATGTATAGTATGGACAAGGTGTCACAGATAGATGTATTTGGAAATTAGGAGGTGACCCACCCACTCCCCAGTTCCCAACTAATTACACAGAAAAGTCCAAGTTTATTAAAAAAAAAAGTTTATTTTTTCCCTTTCACATAAATTAACACAAAATGGGTCATTCGAGAAGCTGAAAGGTAACAAAGCAAAGTGCTTGCTTTAGCTCCTTGGGGCCTTCATCACATAATTTTGAATTGGTTGAGGATCATTTACTTGGATCATTATAATCATATCCTACAAGTATTCTACCATTTAATTTGTGAAATGCATGACCACCTATCATGTACCTGGGAAGAATTATTAGATGCATTCATTTTACTACTAAATTGAGAGATGGCTCTGAGCCATTTAAAAATAATAATAATAATAATGATTAATAACAATGCACTTCCATTCTGACTCACAGAGCTATCTCAAGGGGTTTTCCAGCTGTTTGCTAATTAAGTCTCATACCCCCACACACACCTTGCTAGTAGATAAGCACTGTTAGGCCAATTTTACACCTGGGAAAGCTGAGGCACAGCAGACTGGGAAGGGTAAACCAAGATACCAGAGCACACACAAGAACGAAAATAAGAATGTGGGCAACTTACAGAATATTCCACATTCTGACATTTATATCTGAAGACAGTGATAGAAAAGAAGAAAAAAAAAACTTGTAGAACTAATGAAAAAGCAATCTGACTTCTGTTGACTTCGTTGCTTCAACAACAACAACAGAAATCAAACAATGACTCTTGTTTATGTGCGTGTTTGTTTTTACCTGTTCTGCTCATGAGGAGAAAAACTAGTTTGTGAATTTTCTGAATTTCATTTCTAATATACTTAAGTACAATATTTTGCCCACCATAGAGACTTAGGTATTTATCAGTTAATTGTCAAAATAATTAACCCTTCTATTGTTAACATAACCCAACAAAGATGAGGTTCTCTTACTATCTTTGGTTTAATAATACCACTTGGATATTTTAAAAGTAAGTGTATATTTTGCAGAATTACGAGAATGCTTTTACTTTAAACGTGGCTATGTTAGTCTGAGGTTCTCGATAATATGAATTAAAAATTACCATCTCACTGACTCTTTCAAGGGTTAAGAATGCTTTGAACTCATTCATTCAACACTGGAAATGGAGAGGAGAGACACGTACTAGGTACCATGCAGCGTTCTGGGCACCATGAATATAGCAGTGAACACAAGAGACAAAAACTCCCTGCCCTCTGGGAGCTTACATTAGACTGGAGTTGAGAAAAAAGGTTCTAGATACATATTAATTCATCCATGCAACAATGATTAAACACCTCAGGCACTGGGATAAAAACATGAAAAAGTCGTTGGCTATGGCTTCATAGAGTTACCTGTTTTGTTTTCTTTTATCAAAGGTTAATATTCGCAAAGTTTTCTCACTGATGAAAAGCAAAAGAGTGATTGCCAGAGCTCCTTGGCGGACATAATTAGAGAAATGGGCTATATCTGCCAATGGACTAAAAAGCACACAGTCCTTTGTTGTGCCCTTCACACATTAATACAACAAATGAATCCACTGAGTCATTTTAAACTACTTGAAAACAGGAAAAAGAAAGAAGTCACAAAATAAAGAGATCGATCAGAAACAAGTAAGAGGGTCCTTTCTAGGAAAACTCTTTTCCAGTAACAGTTTAAAATGTATCCAAGTTAGACTCTAAACAAGGTGCAGTTTGGAAGGTGTCTGTTAGTCCTAGAACTTGGGTCTTTTCTATTTCTATATGTCTTTAAATGTTTATATAACATTTTTGTAGGTGAGGATCACGATTTCAGGCTTGGACATGATAAAGTACATTGTGACAGCTCACATCAAAGAAACCATGTAAAAAGTATATATAGCACCTGTGCCTTAAAAGCACTGAGCACACACTGTTATTTTGTTCAAGGATATCTTGTGCCATATGTTTTGGGACCCTAACTAGCAGTACACTCAAGATACACCCTCCTCTTCACACCTATTTAGCTTAAGAACTCTCTCCAGCAACGATTATGCTTGCCAGTTCTAAATAGAATAGCTGTTCCCATGTCGACACTGATCTAGAAAGAATTACTTCTCTCTACCCCCTTTCTCCACCTTTTTTAAAAGATGGATATTTTCTGAAATGATAAGTATATCCTGAACTGGATGCAGATTAATTGCCCATTTGAGGATGTTTTTAATGTGTTCTGAATCAGAGTTAGAATGCAAGAGCAGCCTCAATGTTCTGTTACAGGTGGGGCTCAGGGAGGGAAGGGAAGTTCGGAAACCACATGACTAAGACATCATTCCCAGTGTAGATCTATCATCTACACTGTCAGACACTAACCTAAAAAAACAGTGAGTCTACATAACAGCAAAGCAATCTTCAACTGAGTTGGGGCAGGGGGGAACTCAGTCCTCTTACTGTCTTACAAATGAAATGACAAGCTGATAAATCTACTTTTTTTCACTTTTTAAAATTGCTCGTGGGCTTCCCTGGTGGCGCAGTGGTTGAGAGTCCGCCTGCCGATGCAGGGGACATGGGTTTGTGACCCGGTCCGGGAAGATCCCACATGCCGCGGAGCGACTGGGCCCGTGAGTCATGGCCGCTGAGCCTGCGCGTCCGGAGCCCGTGCTCCGCAATGGGAGAGG
Organism: Neophocaena asiaeorientalis asiaeorientalis; assembly: GCF_003031525.2. Classification (NCBI taxonomy): domain Eukaryota; kingdom Metazoa; phylum Chordata; class Mammalia; order Artiodactyla; family Phocoenidae; genus Neophocaena; species Neophocaena asiaeorientalis. Next base: position 1,201,973 of record NW_020172732.1, on the reverse strand, counting down.
CCACAACAGTGAGAGGCCCGCGTACAGAAAAAAAAAAAAAAAAATTGCTCGTGATGGAGTAGTTTCCTTCCTTTATTCACTCGACAGACCCTGCTCCTGCTGCCTACCATGCCTTGTATCGCATGTTGTAACTTCCTTTTGTAGGAATAGCTTCTTTCTTGAGAGTGGAGTATAAGGGGTAGAAAGGCTTGACTTGGTTCAAGATAGGACCCACCAGGCAGAGAGAGGGGCTGAAACATGAAGTGGGGAAACCACAGACAGATGTCACAGTGGTCACAAGTGTGTAGAAAGCTAGACGTCACAATTACAGTTGAATTTCCGGGAAATAACCCAGTTGTGGTCATCCTTAAAAACAAATTAAAAAAGCAAAAATATTGTAACCAAAATGTGTTTCTTCTTGTCTTTTAATAAAAATCTCATTCTGGAAGTGCCAGAACCAAAATATATACTCGTTCTTCTTGAAACACTTGTAAGTCATCGGATCTCTGACCAGTAAAACAGTATAGCTAGAAAGGCGGGAATATGGTCAGTTTTACGATAATATGAAAAGCACAACTTTTTTGCCAAAATAGTTAGATTAGTTAGATACCGCATCTATTGCTGGGGCTCAAGCTAGCTGCTGGGGCCTCTCTGAGGGATTCGTTTCATTCACATGCCAGTATTTCTGAAAGGATTACTAAGGGCAAAGTAGCCTGATAGGTGTGTAGAAAGACAAAGAAGAGAATAGACATTCCAGCTCACAGAAGAGCTGACAGAGACCAGGGGAGGCAGACACGTACCCACATAATGCAAGGATGGATCAACATCAAGCATTCAAAACTGCAAACCTAGGGTTACGGTCTGAGGAACTGCTTTTTATATTAGGTCCCTGTGAAACAGGCCCTTAGAAGCCCTGAGGACCAGGGCAGACTCTCCTTCTGCACACATTATTTAAAATGAAAAAAAAAGGTAAGAGTTCAAAGATCACTTCACAGCTCTCACCTATGGATTCTCAGTAGAAAATAATAATAAAGTATGCCAAGTAGCTACCAAAACCAATTTAATGGAACCAGCATTGAGGATACCCCAACTCATGGTCACTCTACTCAAGCTCAGAGAAATTAAAGAATTTGCTTAGGGTCATAGAGCCCCAGGATTTCCACCACATCAGTATAATTCTAAATTCAAATATTCATTCATTTCTTCATAGAGCAAGTATTAAGCATCAATGATGACATGACTCCTCTGACTTCTCCAGTTTCAGTAGGTGTTCCTCCACTGGGCTCCTTGAACATCTGGAGGATGTTGCTATCAACAGGACTTCTAAAATAGCACAGCGGTATGGTGATCACTTACAGTATGTTCTCTCCTAACCTATAACTAGGATTTCTCAAAGTCTGTGGGTGCTCAGCATCAGAATCACCTGGTGTTTAGAAGTATAGATCTTTGGCTCCCAGCCCTTAATCTCTGGGTATAAGGCTTTGGAGTAGACTTTCTTAACAATTCTCCTTAAGGTATTGTTAGGTACACCATAGTTTGAGAATCATTTCTATAAGCTCTTCTCTAGGCAGCCTTTCTTCTTCAATATCCAGTGCATACTAAGGCATGAAAATAAATAATAGGCACTCTATCAATGTCTGTGGAAGGAAAGGAGGGAAGGAAAAAAGAAAGGACATTAAAAACAAAGAAACAAAAATACTGTCCTAGAGGCCAGGAACAACATAAAGCATTGAATACACTCTCTAGGAGCTTAGAATTTATTTGGGAAAGACAGTATACACTCAATTAAAAGCTTAATAATGATAAACTTTAATAGTTTAACAATAAACTACAACTGAAAGAGTGGTTTAAAAGCAATAAAAACATCTGCTAACGAATTTATGGGCAATAAGTAAAAGTAAGTGTTCAGAAAAATGAGATTAAACTTAGGGGTGATGTGAAGGACCCATGGAGAGCTCCTTGGAGATGGGGCTTGAAGTAGCTTTTGAAAAGAGAAAAAGATTTACATAGAAAGGGAAGAGAGAAGATAGTATTTATACTTAGAACTGAAAAAAACAGAACTAAACTAGAAAGAAATATGTTTTAAGAAAAGACCCCTATCATGAGTGTTGTTTTTTTTAAACTCTCTGTTCACTAATTTTTACCACAATTAATGGAACTAATATTTACCAGGCCAGCAAGTTTGAAATATAGCGCCAATAAAAACGTTTATAACTCTGGATATTTCTAAAATTGGTTCTCTTTTAAATTTGCAGCATAGGCAGAATACTGGATGATGTGGTACAGGAAAAACATTTTATTGGCATTTAGTTGAGGCGACCTGCATAACTCACTTGTGGCTTTGCCACTTATAAGAGGTCATCTCAAACTCACAGCAATAAAACTTTGATGCAATATTGTTCTACTATGCTTTACATAAATATGTACATATATAATATGGCTTAATTTCCCTTTTAGTTAAAATGGTCTAGTCCAATCACTCAGAGGAATGTTTGTGACCTTAGATTAATTAGTATTTCTGGAATGCCTACAAAATATCAGAGCCACCCAAATGCCATGCTTTATTATTTAGATATAACCTACTCAATATTTACTCCTATATATTCATAAGTAAAATAGAGGGAAACAATTTGAAAACTCTTTGTGGAACTTGCTTTACATTTTTCGAATTCATCAAATTCCTCTTTAGCATATTAAACTCTGTTCTGAGCCCTTCATCAGAGACTGAAAATCTAGGTCCCAGCCTCAAACCCATCATTAATAGCTGGGTTTGTAATGCTGGTAAAGCCACCAAACTTCTTTGAAACTCTGTTTCCTTATCTATAAAATGATGATGATGATACTTGGTTTCTCAGGATGAAATACTCTTTTGTTTTATCTGGTCTGGTTGTTATGCAAGCAAGTCTTTTCTTTTATACAACCTTCTTAAAGACTGAGCTGTTTTATACCTTTCTAAAATGTAATAGCACCAAGTTCAGCCCTAAGCATATGAAAGAATCTGAAGAATTATTTTGAATGGATCTGAATTTTACATATCTATGATCTTGTGTCATTTATTAGTTTAAATAAAACATGTTATATGATTGCAGATGTCAGCAAATAAGCTAATGACCTTAACCTAGGCAACTAATAAAGAAATGATTAGCACTAAAAACATAAACACAAATTATAGCCTAATTCATAAAACTTTATTATAATTTATTTCTGAAACAACAAAAAAAACTAAATATTTATCAAACTTTAGCTGTGAAATAAAAATGTGTGTACTTATGTTTTATGTCCAGTCATTGTTTAGTTCCAAAATGCCACAAAACTAAGAAATTTTAAAGCAATTGTCCCTGAAAACAATTATATAGCTCAGAAACATAAAACTTCATGAATTTCAAACAATTTTTTTAATATTCATTTCAACGAATAATATTGAGCATCTATTATGTTCTAGCCACTGTGCTGGATGTTAGAGATGCAAGGAGTTCCTACTCTATTGCGGGTTTACCAATGGCTACAGTCTAGTGTGGTACGTAAAATGAAAGAAGTATACCAAGACCGTAAGGGAACAGGGAGACTCAGTAACTTTGCAAGACTGTGTCTGCAATGGTCTTCCAAATGACACAAAGCTTACACTGAGTGTTGCAAGAGGACCTGGAGTTTTCCAGGCTGTGGAGCCATTTGGATGAGAGTATTCTCAGCAGAGGAACTAGAACACGCAATGGCGCCACACTGATATTGCAGTACTGAGGCACTGATAAGGCACAGAACCTTGGTAAATGGCAAGTATTTCAGCAGAGCCAGATCAGAGGGCTGGAGCGCAATGTATCCAAGTGTGAAAGATGGGGCTGGGTGGTAATGACACCAGAGGTGTGAGGAGGGACCAGATGATAAAGAATCTTGCATGGATTGCTGGGAAATGCAGAATTTCTATAGCAGGTGATGGGAGCCATTGAAGGGATGTCAGTAAAGGAGTGATAATTCTCTTTTCGGAAAGATCCCTCTGGCAGTAAGTATATGGATGACAGAGAAAGAATGAGAGCAAAAAGAGGAGGCAACAGAGACAGTCTAGGTTAGAAATAATAAGGGTGTAATACTGAAAGAAGCATGGGGTAAGATGCGAATTGACTTGCATGCTAATAAGAAGGCAGACTTGGCAGAAGTTGGTGGCTGATTAGATAGGAGGCACGTGAAAGAGGAGTAAGGTATAACTTCCAGGTTGCAATTTGAGAGAAATGTATAAGGGACGATCCCTTTAGATGCCATCCTTTCCCGTTCCTATAACCCTCATGATTCAGAACACAAACTTCAGAGCAGCCCTTTTCTTCAAATCACTGACAAGTTATTCTAAGGTTATTCCTAGATATTTTGTGCTTTTTATTATTCTCCTGAATGAGATCATTTTTCCATCATAGGCTCTTATTGGAGATGACTGTATATGAAAATTTATTGCTTGGGGGTATTTATCTTTTTTTTTTTTTTTTTTTTTTTGCGGTACGCGGGCCTCTCACTGTTGTGGCCTCTCCCATTGCGGAGCACAGGCTCCGGACGCGCAGGCTCAGCAGCCATGGCTCACAGGCCCAGCCGCTCCGCGGCATGTGGGATCTTCCCGGACCGGGTCACGAGCCCGTGTCCCCTGCATCGGCAGGCGGACTCTCAACCACTGCGCCACCAGGGAAGCCCAGGGTATTTATCTTTGAATCAGATATTCTGCTAAATTTTCTTATTAATTCCACATGGTTTTGGTTGAACCCTTTGTTTGTCTTAGTAGATGATTATATCATTTGCAAAGAGTGATAACTCTGTCTCCTCTTTTCTTAATTCTGATTCAAATATTATTACATTGGCCATAACTTCTAGGAGAACATTAAATAACAATGGTGATAATGCTCATCTTTGTTTTGTTCCTAATTTTAGTGAGGATGACTCCAATATTTCACAATTCAGTATGATTTCTTCTATTGCTATGACATGGATAACTTTTATCATGTTAAGGATACTGTTCTCCTTTGTTACTGGTTATCAAAAAAAGGTTTTAAAGGTTTGAAATCGTTGTTGAATTTTATCAAATCCTTTTGCCCCAAATGACTTTTAATAATGTTTTTGCACCTGTATCCTAGGCTTTAATTGAAAATTCAACACTTAAGCATTTTCCAAGGGTAATAAATGAATTTTGGGGAGGAAGGAAAGACACAGGGCTCCTGACTCAAAATCATACTTTAATCTTCCATAGGTCAAGGATGGGGCTTTTTGCACCAAGTGCAGTAGGCACTCAATAAATAAATCCATAAATGAGTTCTCATTGAGATGACATCCGATTTAACACTTCATTTTTGCTTGATAAGTTCATCTAGTTGAGTGAAATCAAATAAAGGGAATTTTTAAAAACACTGTCTAAGGATCCTGTCTGAGGCATCAGTGATGTTTGGGGGGACCTGAGTATAGGAAAATATGTAAGAGTTGGGATATAAATTTCACTGTACTGTAAACATGTAACAAATTTTCAAGCATAAACACAAAAGATATTTCTTTTCTTCAATATATGGTTGGTTAATTGGTTGGGGGGTGATACTGAGGGAAGCAGCATAATAGTTTAGTTTTCCAAGAATATCTTTTAAGTGATATGCTCTTTAACTAAATCTAATTGACACTTATGTATATATATATATATATATATATATATATATATATATATACACATACCACATATATGGTATATACACATATGAAATTTTTGATCTAATAAAGGAAAGAATCTTGTTTTTTTTTATTTTGACACCATGAATGACTTATTTTAGATGATTTGGATGAAATGTATTCATTTGCCTATATCAAACATATACATAAATATCATAAATATAAATGATAAATGATACATATCATTTTCCTATATCAAAAAGAGGGAGAGAGTTTTTGTATTATTTGGGGGGATATTTGCATTCTTGGTTATTAGTGTGTCCTTAAAGGTTCTTTTATCGTTCTTATAAAGAACATTAAAAGGTGCAAATAATTAACAGCCTTTTCTTTGTCCAGAATTACTGAGCTTCCTGTTGCTCACAAATGTTTTTAAAAGAAAAATTTGTATTTCAAAATGAATGAGGGGATAATAAATGCTCAGGAGCCAAGATATGAAAGATGGCTACCTACTACAAAAAGCTTAACTCATAAGATAAAAGCATGAATCAAGGAAGACACTATGAATATGGTTGTCAAGATTCTTCTGGATTTAACGTTATGCTGAAAATCTTCATGTACACATAGAAAAATAAACTGAAAGCCCAGTATTTCTTTCAAGCAGGATCCAGAAAAACAAGCAATGTAATGAACATTACAGAAATTTTAGAATTTTAGAAATGCCAAAAGGCTAAATCTTACAGTTTGTGGAATATAATAGTTCTCGTCTTCAAACATTAGCCCTATGATATTTTGGTCATTATTATTGGAACCATACCATCCATTCCTTTCGAACATCTTTCTTCAGGGTAAGTGCTCAATACTGAAGCCCAGTCCAAGCCAAGGATGCACAGATGGGTGGTTACAGCTGCAGCTCCTCTGACAGACTGCAAAGCCCGCTGGGACACTTCCCCCAAGCTCTGTCTATCCATCTTGTGAGCTGGTGCAGCTCCACCTTCTCAGGCCTTTGTTGAGTGTGTCCGAGGACTTTGGCCAAAATGTTACGATCCGAATGGGTCGTCTTAGTGGAATGAAAAATGGGCCCCCAAAATACATACACACACACAGATCACGTTTTTCCTGAAATGACTGACAATTCTAATCAAAAAGAACATTATAATAGTTTTTTTTTAAACCCTCAGAAATAGTGTATTCAGACTCTCTTCAGCAGGGTGAATGAGTCAAGTTACTCAATAGAATCCATTCAGGCTGATTAAATTGGAGCCAAGCCAAAACAGATCTTCAAGATCTGAGAGATAGTGGTCATTGAGCCAGGAAGAGGGAAATGGCATCCACTAAGAATGTACAGACCACAATACTGATGGGAAATAATAAATTGGCCAGTCCAAGGCTAGTGCAGAAATTTATAACAATGAACGTTCTAGGCCTAAATCATCACAGTTTCCTTTAGTTAAAACATGGGATGATTAATCTGAGACACCTGCAATTATACCAGAACAGTCCATTTAAAGATATTAATTAATTCTAAAGTTTCTGAATTTATATTTACTTATCACACCTACATTCCCAAAATGATTTGAGATGGTTCACAAACATATATTAAATGCACAAATACCTACACACATAAACAAAAATGTAAGGCCATGAAAGAGAAAAATACGACTAAAAACAACGGGGTTAAAGAAGAGAAGTTATGCGGGAAGAAACCTGGGCTGAACTATTTACTGAGGCTAAGAATTAAATTTATCTCTGAGTTTCTTGGGAGCCAAGTCCAAAAAGGAAATAAGACATATTACATAATTCTTAAGATCAGATGAAAGAAAGAATACTACCTTTTAGTAGTAAGACCTTTCCTATTGTGACTTTTGAACAGTCTGCGAGATTCCATCCACAATTTTAAGGTTGCCTGTCCTGCACAATTCCTGACCTAGATTGCCAAAGACTATGAAATCAGGCTTGATACATAAATTATGCAACCGCAGAACCAATGTCTAAACTAAACAAAAAGGGAAAAACCAAATGAACAAACATTTCCAAACATTTAAAAGTTAGAAGCACCCAAAATAAAAATTGAAACCGGTGGTAAATAGAGTCAACCCAAACCTCAGCAAACCAGAATCACAAAACCCTATCGCTGCAGGCTTGGGAATAAAATGCTGCTTGTCAGTCAAAGTGTCTACGGCATATGGGTAAAGGTTTCAGGCTGCTATCTCCAGACTCATCTTATGGCAATGGTTCAACACCAGTGAATGGTGTTTTAAACAAAAGGAGAGCTCATTCAAAATGGGTGTTTGTGAGTTACCGGTCAGTGTAGCTGTGCCGTTTGTCTGAGTGAAAACTACTGGCATGGGAGAAATGAAGTGCAGCTCCCAGGCCTTTGGAGTTTCCTAAGCACTGAAAAGCAGCCGAGAGGTTAAAGCTGGCTGGTCGGAATGGCATACTTGGCTGAATGCACAGCCAGGTGGCTTGGGCATATTGGCAAACAACTGGCAACCTGCCCAATACATATGGCTTAGATTGCTTTGCTCTTCCCATGAAGCCTTCTTCGACTCTTGAACAAGCATTCATTTTAGAACAAAATGCATCTGAGTGTTAAATAAAATCTTTTAATAATATCTGACATAAAATCCTTTTACCAAAAATAAAAATAAAAAGAGGGGAGGGGGTGGTTGCCAAATGCATAAACTAAAGCATTTCTTTTTTTGGGGGGGGGTGTGGTGGAGAGAAACTTTGCAGATCCCTTCTCGAGCGTCTTTGGACTCAATTATTCGGAACTTTCAGTTTCACGGGGGTTAAAATGACCCCTGCAATCCCTAGGAAGCAGGGTTAATGTGAAGTTTACAGAAGGCTGCCAAGAGGTTAGGCAACCATGGATTCTTAATGAATACGTAAAAATACAAAATATGTAGGGTAACTTAATGGAAATGAACACCAGATACATTTTATCAAGGAACAGTATTAAATCTTGATTGACAGATAACACTAAAAGGTGTTAGTATGGTCTATCATGTAAATACATATCTGGAGACTTGTTAAAACACAATCTCTAAGTGCTAACTGTTGAGGCACATGTTACTTTACGGGCTTTACCAAGTGGCTGCCTAATGTCAATAGCATGACGCAAACTTAAGGCTTACGAACCCCAGCTGGTCACTGATCTCTTAAAATGCTACCATAGTACCACGTTACATATTCCACAAATACTATTTTTCTGCTGGAGTTGGATTTTCTCCTATCACACGTGTTTGCTGGGTGCCCAACATTTCATTTTAGTTTACAGGATATCTTAAAAGTACTAACAACTGATATATTAGCTAATTAGATTATATGAATTATTATCAAGATCCTGTTTCACTTATAATAATTTTTAAATGTATGTTCATGGTCTCTTAAAATTGCAAGTCATTTATCTAATAAACTGTGTTAAATCCTCTGGAATTACTATAGTCTACTTGGTAAGAAGATTATAGAGTTGGTATTGTATTATGTGGTTGGTTTTATTTTCTTTTTTTTAAGATATTTAGCTCAGTAACAGCTCAAACACTAAAACAGATTCACCTCTCATACTAAAGAGGGCTCAGACACTAACAAATCTAATATCTCTTAGATAGCTGCAAACATACATGTTATGATAGAAAAATAATCCTTTATGCTTATTCAGCAAATACTGAAGATGTCAGCTGGATGAGAACAGCAAACTTTTTTGGTAATAAAAAATAAAATTTCCTGCCACACTTGTTCCATCTCTTTCCCATGCAAAAAGATACTAAGAACGTATAAATTCATATGATGGTTTTAGATTGAATATTTACTGAGTTTTAGGTTAAAATCTTCACATCAATTTCCCTTCTGATGGATTTTATTTTCTTTCCAAAAAAAAACTGGAACTGATAAAAACCTTTCTTAAGGCATGGGGCAAATTTAAAGCAGAAGTGTACAATGGATTCTTATGTCAGGAATCTTGAAAATAATTCTTTTTAAAAGTCTGTTTCGTAGGAGGCATGACATAATAAAAGAGAGCTTCATTAACAAATCTTTCCAATGCTTAAAATTATGGGGTGAAAGGAAAGAAGACATTTTAAAAATGGACTTTAGAGTCATATGAAATGACCTTTGTAGCATCACACTGTCACCACCCTTCCCCTCTCCTCTTGATCAGCAAGTAGTACCACTTAGAGCTTTATTAGAACATCCCTTTGGCAACTTGGAATAGCTCCAGGCAAAGCTGTCTTCCAAGGACACAGTCAGAAGTACTTAAAGTAAATTGCAATGGACTGGATGGATGAGTAGTGGGGGTGAAACAGATAAATCAAGCAGCATTGCTTCTGAGATAAAGTCCCCCTCCAAGGGGTACTTGGTACCCACATAGAGACCAGAACATATTCATTTTTAAGGGCTCTCCCTGAGCAGAAAGGTCAACAGGAAGATGACTTTTGCACAAAAAGGAACCAAAATCCTAAATTTCTTCACTTAATAGCAGAAAAAAAAGACTGAGGGCATAATTTCGCAAAGTGTGTTTTGGGGGGATTCATAGGGGTTACAAGCAAAAAGCTTCCACTGACAAACAATTTTGGAACTACTAGGTTAAACAAAGTTCTCAGACCCCTTTAATATATTAATGTGCACTGTGACTCTTCAAGAGGGACAACAGTATGCATTTATATTTTAAATATATTTCACAAAAAAAACCCAAATCCTTTTTCCATGGAGCGTAAGATGCAAACATTGAAAACTGTACTTCGGTTAGTATTATGTTAGTAAAATGTTAGATTTAAGTAGAACCGTTTAAAATTAAATTGAATAGCTGAATTCAAGACAACAAACTAACACAAAATCTTTTTTAAAAACTAACTGAAATTCTTTAATAATTACCCTATTTTAAGCACATTGTCTGGCCTTACTGTTTTATACCTCAATAAATAAAATGTAATTCTATCAGCGGTAAAAATCTCCTCCTCGCACAAAAGCTCTACCTCAACCTTTTCTCTTCATATTAGGCAAGAACCATCTGGTAATTTGTAAGTGGAGAGGTCAGTTTTCAAACAGGCTGATTTCTGAATATTGGCTTTAAATTATTTATAACAAAATTTAAGGTTAATTTTCCTGGACGGTTCCTCTGATGAAGGTTTAGTTGATATCCTCAGAAAACCTCAAAGTAAATGTTAATAGAGTTTAGCACCGCCGATTTCCTTGATTATGGCGATAGAGTTGTCTGATAAAAGAATGTGAATATGAATAAACAGAAATACAGAGGATAGAGTGGGGGGATAATAACTATCATTCTAATAAAATTACTGCTTAATAAATGGGAAAGCTACACTTTCGGACAAAAAAGAAATTTAGGACAAACAATCCTGGAATTATGTGGAATCTAAGAAAAAGTCAAAAAGTGATTACAAAAATATTTTCCAAAATACAATTTGAAATGTTTATCTTATGTTATAAAAATAAGTGAAATTTTATGGAACTTCCAAGTAAATAACAATCTCATTTTATATTCTCAATTCCCGCTCTCAAACTTGAAAAACTGTAAGTTGGTACACGTAGAGTGTCAAAATTTAAATTATGTTTCCGTGCAGAAGTACACGGAAAGGCTCTTCTGCCCATAGTTGCATGGAGTACCTTTCATAAAAGCTACTTTAGAAAAGTGATACAAGAATCTCCTTGGGTCACAGTTAATTTTCCTGGTAAACATTTGTTCTGTTTTATTTTTGCTTTTGGACTCTGCCTATTTCCTGCCCAAAGACTAGTCTCATCTAATGGTAATAAAGGACTCATTTCTTGGTTCAAACTCCTGAAGAAAATGTCCTTGAGATGGTGTAATTTTATTTAACTTAATTTTAAAAGAGCTGCTGTTTAAAAATTCCAGTTAAAAAGAAAAATTAAACAGTTCTAAAAATAAACAATATTTGGTTAAACAAATACACAGATTTAAAGCATATGGGTAAAAATGAATGTTAGTGTAAACATACGGCAACATTTTTCCCCCTTCAAACAATCTCAGAGAATAAACAAACAAAAAAAAAAGTTATTTTGGTTTAAGTTGTGAAGCCATTTTAATAAGTAACCTTTTTTACTCAACAAAAAACATTTGTATAGCCTCAGAAATCTGTTTCATTTCAGTCTTTGTGTAAAACTGCACATGAAAAGTATATTTATAAAAGAAATACCAGACTTGGGATTATTTATGTCATTGTAACATATATATAATAAATGAGAGCTCACTGGAGATATACATATCTTACACATGTAAAGGTTGAATTCTGTCCTAAAACTTACACTAAAAAAGTTTTCTTTTCTAACTGAATCAGATTTTAAAGTTTTAAAAAGCATTATTTCAATAGGGTTTTCCATAATGCTTTTTAAAGTATAGGTAATAGTGTGTTACCTACACTTTAGCAAAACAGGATCTAGCTTTTTCCCAGATGTGCTACCAACCCTAAAAACACACCATTAAAGTTAGTAAGTATTGAAATATACTGCTGTTGGCTCGGGGTTCAGTCCTCTTCCCGTTCTAAGTTAAAGGAAGGCTATGAGGACTCAAATCTTAAGCTTCTGGTAACATTCACCCCAAAATGGGAAACCAGAGCTGTATAAATCTGCATTTAACAGATGTTTCCAGAACGCAAACAAACAGGTTGAAAATATATTAAGGAGGAGAAAAGACAAGGTACATAGAAACCCAGCCGCAAAACTCTTAAAGGTGTATTGGGAACCTTAGAAACAAAATACAAATCACTTCACTTTCTTTGCAGTCTGACATTCCTGGTTTTATATTCAGTATTTTACATCATTGCTATGGGAATTGTTCTTTGAAGGTATTGCTTCTGCCTGCAAAGTTTAGAAGACATAGAAGAAACACATGGAACTTTTAAACTTCTCTGTAACAAAAAAAGAGCCCATACTATCAGTTTCTAGAGTAAAAATTAAACAAGTAGATCATTTTAAAACTTCTTATAGTGATGGTGTTTGATGTAACTTTCAAAAAAGTGTCTTGTTTTAGGAAAAATTTTGAATAAAAATGTTGTACTGAGTTCAGAGCGCTTTTGAAGCCCAGGGACCAACTGTTCAGTTTTAACAAACCAACAATGTCTGTTCATTTTGCCCAAATCTTTTCAGCTTAAATATTCACAATGTGCCATTATTACCGAATCATTATCTGCCTTTAGCTCTGACAACAGCATCATACGGGCTATGAAAGGCTCCTTTCTTCTCATGATTAGTCCCTAAAACATTTCCTCATCTTACAGTGCTTTTCAACTTCCCAGAATGCATTGCTCAATTACAGTGCTGAAATTAACTGTATGCCACTCTTATTTATTGAGGAAAGAATAATCAAGTACTCCAAACCATGTCATGGGTTGCCCACAATTTTATATCAAATTTCAAGTAATAAAAATATTAACCCTTTCCAGATGTCAATTTTTTAAATCTACTATTTGTTTATCTTTACTTTCTGGGCTGCGTCTTACCAAAAAATCAACAGTTTGGATTTCTGCTGTTCTTTATAATGTATAGCTTTTACAATGAATTCTACATGTTCATGGAAGGGCTGTTTATTCTTAAAATAAAGACCTATCTGAGTTTTTAAAAGTAAGTTTTTATCAGAGCCCTCTTTAAACTTAAATTCCTTCTTTCTTTGCTTAGGAAAGTAGGATTTCCTTCCAGTTCTACAAATGCACAGTGTGGAACTGCTGCAAATTATCTTTCTGAAAGCAGGAAGCAGAAATAAATAAAAGCCCCGAGATTAAAGTGTAGAAATGTTCCAATTCCACAGTAATTTTGTTTATACCACTAGATAGCACCTCTTCCTCCATGATAATAGTACATAATCTTATTAAACAGAAAATGTGAGTAATCTTTTTACATATGCTCTTCTAGAAATAAGTATGACTCTAATAGGTATTATTTTGAACACATTATCAATTAAATTTGCCAATCTTCAAATATTATTCAATTGATTATTTCTATATTGGGGAGAAAGCTATATTCAAAGCACTTAGCAAATTTAAAAATGGATTACATATCAAACACCGCAGTTGAAATATAATTAAAGGATATGCATTGAGTAAACAAACACAAAAAGCACAGAAAACAATGAAAAGACTATGATGGTACTCAACGCTGCAAATACTTGTATGAAAACGGATGGGAAGATTTAACACATGTGGATTTGTATTTGTTTGTTTTATACCTTCAGCCAATGGAAGAACGTAAATAAAAACACTTTTTAAACCTCAAAGATACTTACTAACCCATGCATACATTAATCATTCATACCACATGATTATTGTTCAGTATTTTCTGCAATAACAAATTGGGGGGTGTGGGGGTTATTGTGGGTTTCAGCAAACCACATTCTATTTAGGCAAAGCCAAGTATTAAAGAAAGGCCTAACTTGCCAAACCAAGATAAATACATGCCATTATTATGATTACATAAAAGCCACTGTTCTCAGCGTTACAATTTCTCTTATAATTGGCACTATTATAATTAAATGGATTCATATGTTTACAATTCTTCTTTGAATTGTAAAGTGATTTAGCAATGATAGTGTCTCTAATTTCTTTTAACTATACTGACAGACTTCACTTAATCAGTGGTCTAAATACCACATTGCCACAATAAATTAGGTAAATACCCAGTAAGGCCTGAATTGCTATTGAGTTTAAGTATGTTATAATAAGGTAGCAAGTAACTTCTCCAAAGTCTGCTGCTGGACTAGCCCGCAAACCCACAAATTGGAGGGGACAGGGTAAAGTATTCCAATGGCATTTGAGATATTCTATGATGGATACAGAGGCATAAAGGCAGGGGAACACACACACACACACAGAGTTAAAACCCCAGGAAGTAAAAGATTATTTTAAAAAATATAAACATTAATATTGTGGATTTTGTGGTTCCTCTTCTTCCTTAAGACCCAAGAAATTCTTCACTTCCCATCACCAGGGAGACAGTGGCATAAAACATACCCCCATATTATTGGTGGAAAATGCCAATGGAATATGCCCTAGTTTACCTTCCTCCCCCCAAGTGGAAGCTATTTTATGTTGTTCTATTAGTGAAAATAATGTGAGATAATTGGTATTTCCTTAAACATAAGATAACTAAAAGTTTAATAACTAAATTACTCACGTAACATGTCAAAACTATACAGCTAATAAATGTTTAAAAGCAGTTTTTAAGTAATTGAGGTGAGTAGTTGGATAAATAATTCTTTTACAAAGTGTACAGACAATAAAGTATACAAGGGAGGAATTGATCAAGTCCATATTACTTAGTTTTGTCTAAAAAATGTTTTAAAATCATAATATTGCTTTTTAAAAAGATGATCTATAAATCACAGTTAATATATGGATATTTATTTCCATATTAATTATAATAGCAAAAACTTGCAAACAAACTCAGTATCCAATGCAGAACTGATTTTATAAATAATAGTCCATTCATTATGGCCCATATATCACGGACTAAATAATAGTCCATATATCATGGACTAAATAATAGTCCATATATTATGGAATATAAGACAGCCATTAAAATGATGCTGGAGGAGAATATATGACAGAAAAAGGTGTTTGTGATAATGCACTAAATTTTTAGACAGGATTTTAAAACTACATACATATATTCAAGAGGCTGAATCCCAGAATGGCAAAATTTTAATAATGGTTTTCCCTAGGTGATTTTTTTTCCCCAGGTGATTTTATTTTCTTCTTTTTACCGGGGTGTATAATGCAAATTACAATGATGGCATATAAATCCTATAGTAATAAACAGAAGTAAGCTTTTGTTGTTTTTTATAAAGATATTATAACACAAAGCACTTGCGCTCTGGGCACTTAATTCACTCCTATGAATTTCAATCCTCATGGTAAATGTATTTTAGAAATGTTAGCAGTTTTTTTGTGTGGCAGTACTAATCACTACTTGTTAAACTCTGCTAAATTCCCAAATGCTACAGGGAAGAAAATTGCAGAGACACAGTAGATATAGACTGCTATTAGATTACTACCATGAAATTCTCTTAGAGAAAAATTAGGTAGAAGGAAAACTCTTAAAATTTAAAAACTGTCAAGAAGTAGAACAGGAACCAGAAAGATTATGCGACTTTGACCAAAGATACACAATTTAGTTAACACTCCTAATTGAAAAGTTTATGATTATTAGGCTCAGGTTTACCTTTCCTCAACAGTTTTCTAAGTAACTTATTTGAAACAGAGTTCATAAGAAGCAAGTAAAGTCAGTCATATCCAGTAGAAATTTAAAACAAAATATAATGAATATGTAGAATTAGGACAAAATTGGCTTTTTCACTTTTATGTTCTCTGACATTCTAAATGAAAGAGAACCCATAACTGTCTGGTTTGGTTTCCAAGTTTCAATGGAGACACCATATTCCCAGCCCAAATGAAGCAAAATCCTCTAACTCCCCTAAAAATTCAAAATCCTTTGAAAAATCTTCTAAAGATGGCTTTAGAAAAACAGCAATTCTATTATGAACATTTTGTAATGCAGGCTGGATGTAAAACTGTAGAGGATCATGCGGTCAGGAAAAAGAGTACCCAGGCATGTAATTCTATTTGATATTCATCATTTTTGATGCTATCACTGTATTATTTTAAACACAACAGGTATGTTTAAAAGACAATAGACATGAACAAACCCCAGGTACAAAAGGACTACTTCAGGAGATGTCCGGTGAGGCTGGACAACGATTCTAATCAAGGCAAATACAACCCTACCTCTAACTCACAAGTTTTGATAATTTCAAGCTATGCACATATCATAGTAGGTCAATTCAACAACACACTAAGAATTTGCTAAGACCCCGTATTGAAGATTTCCTCAAACCGGCCAGTGTCCAGCTATTTGGCAGTATGTGTTATCCCTAATTTTCCCAGCTGTAACCGGGACACTTCAAGGCAAAAGGCTTCCTGCTATGGGTTTTTTAACCAATCTGAATCTTCCGTAGATTTCCACCCCCTCCCCACTCCCATAGAGGGGATAAAGAACAGTCGGAGCTAATGTTTCTGACAATGGTAGACTTTACATAACTACATAGAAAATAAATAAAATCCCCCCAAAACTGAGGTTCATGGTCTAAGGTATATTCCACACACCATGATTTATGAAATGATCATCTTAATATCACCTTAATTTTTCAATGCTTTAAAAAAACCTCTAAGACCTTTAATACATGGTATAGAAACAGAATACTATTATTGAATCACAATTTTCACATTTGGGGTAAAACTATGTACAAAGTGAACAGTGGAATGAATTGTCCATCCCTAGTTTTGTCTTCTACCATGCTAAGGCAAACTGTGCCTGGACTTTCTATTCCTGATGGCTCTAAAATACCTCTGTGGGCTTTAGGTTCATAAAGGCCCAGGTTCCACTGGGATAACACATGTAATGAACTTAGCCCAGCATACAATAAACCTTCAACACATATCAGTAGCAACATTTATATTCTTGGACCAAAAAATACAAGCATAACGTCATCATTAAGATCAATATTAAACTTTTGGGGGCCCCTAACTCTTCAGATATGATGAAAGCCACACACCCCCTTCCCAAGAAAATATATATACTCAAAACATACACCACTTTGTCAATTCAGGGGATTCTCAAATATCTTAAAGCCAGCACATGAATGGAGGTGAAGAACCCCCATTTCAATCAGAAGACCCCCAAAAGAATTTATAAACATATTTTAAAATTATAAGATTTTCAGAGACGCAGAGGTAAAATTAGAATCCACAATGCATTACAAAAAAAGGAGTAGTAGCGGGCTTCCCTGATGGCGCCGTGGTTGAGAGTCCACCTGCCGACGCAGGGGACACGGGTGTACCAAAAAAAAAAAAAAAAAAAAGAGTAGTAGCTAAATTGTAAAATATCTCTGCGTATTTAGATATGCGTCTCTCTGTTTTAATTACTTAGCAATAATGAGGTAAATACGTTTGGCAAATGCTACTGAAGTAATGAAATATATAAACATCCCCCCCACCAGCTTTCCTCCTTAAGCTTTTGCTGAACACGAAGGAAACCAACATTTATGAAGTATCTTCAATGTGCCAGCGACTGTGTGAAACACTTTTTGCGGTACGCGGGCCTCTCACTGTTGTGGCCTCTCCCGTTGTGGAGCACAGGCTCCGGACGCGCAGGCTCAGCGGCCATGGCTCACGGGCCCAGCCGCCCCGCGGCATGTGGGATCTTCCCGGACCGGGTCACGAACCCGTGTCCCCTGCATCGGCAGGCGGACTCTCAACCACTGCGCCACCAGGGAAGCCCTGAAACACTTTCTAACATTACCTCATTTCTTCTTAATAACGATGCCACAATATAGACATTGTCATTACCCTTTGTAGAGGCAAAGAAATTGAGGCTAATAGATAAATAAGCAGCGTGCCTGAAGTCCCAAAGTTCTTAAGTGGCAGAGCTCAGACTGAATACAATGTCAGATCTTAAGCCTTTATTCTGTTACATTTATGAGTTTCTAAACCACTGAAGTCAGGTTTATTCTAATTCTAATTCTCATTGAGTAAGCCTGAGAAACCTTTCCTCTCCAAAGTAAAGGTTAATCATGTACAGGGTTGTGGGGCAAATATTTCATATTCTCCTTTGACCTATGCCTCCAAAGTTCTATTTCTCAATCCTGAGCTTCTCCCAACACGAGCCAGCTCAGGTCCTCTGGGACCATCCCTTCCTGACTTTAGCTCTGTCATGGGTTATTAACCTAAACTTGTACTCCTGAATACCTCCCAAAACACAGCTAAAGGAAAACTAGAAGAAAATAATGTATAGATCACTTAACCATAAATTTTGTAATTACTTATAGTTCTCTTCCAGGCATAATTATGTACATTAACATAGTTCATACAATAGACTCAAGCTACCTCCAAGTTTAATCAACTACCTTTCTAGAGTATATATACACAATTAAACAAAATAGGACGGTAAAGATTATTGCTACACACTGATACCAAAGATCGTACATGAATAATTATTCTAAACATTTGCCTCAGAGGCAATTAATTTGCCTGTGCCATCAGTCCTGTCTTGTTGAATCGATCAGCTTTTAAAAAACTAAGATGACGATTCAGTTCAGCTGAAACAGTGAAACTTTTTCAAGTTCCAGGAGTCAACTGGAACAACGTTTATGTTCCACCATGACACTCCATCTATGTGCCACAAGAACAAGAAGGAGAAGCCTTTCTTTGAAAGTCCTCCACTCACCTAATATTTTTCATACATATATATATATATATATGTATGTATATATATATATATATATACACACACACACACGTATACATTTTTGTATACATGTATGCACACACACACAATTTAGGGCTTGTAGGGCTGGTAGGCAAAAACTGAAACCCATGATACTGAACTGGGCATCCCAAGAAGTTAAAACCTACTGAAGACGCACCTTCCAGGAAAAGACGATATGATGACGGCACAGGGTTATTACTCAGGCCTCACAGCCCTTCCGGAAATGGGAACTATATACCACTAGGAACTGCATACAGTGATGGTCCATTAAGGCCCAAACTCTCTGACGGAGTGAATGGAAAATGAACCAGGAAGCTACTAACACAAGGTTTAATTGTGCCAAATATCACTATGAGAGTATATCAGCACCATGCAAAGTTCATAACCATCCACATTTCTCCTCGCACTTGGTAGCATCAGCAATTGGGGGGAACTGTCAAGTTCTTGGCAAATAAACCATCAAGTACATCAAGGGTTTATTTAACCAAAGCAACGTACATGACTGATGACCACAGGTACCTAAGTTTGCGTCCTCATGGCCTCTTGTTCAATTTACCCGTTTCAGTCAGAACGACCTTAGCAGAGCAGAGTGCAGAATCTGATTCTGAGTCACATGGAAAAGGGCTGAACAAGTCTTGAAATACTTTAGACCTTCATGTTACTGAAATAAGTTAATAAAACAGTGATTTCGAAGTGACCTGATTTGAACAGGCAATTAAAAAAAAAGAAGTCATTTATAGGTCAGATACTATCATCCTTGTTCAGTTGCAGCTTGATAGATGGGGAGCTGGTTTATCTCACCTACTTGAATAAGTTACACTTGTACAATGACGAGGTGCACTTTAAAAGCCTTTTATGTTAGGTGGTCATCACTGGAAAGCTCCCAAGGAACTGAATTTTTATCAGTAGGGTTAGTCTTCTGATTTTGTTCTGGTCTTTTGATTTCTCACCTAGTTCTAAATGTATCTAATGATGCTAATTCCTAAAAAAAAAAGTGACAGTCTTTTGTCTCCAATGGTGGGTGACTTTAATGTTTGTGCTCAGAACAGAGAAACCTGGAACATGCTTATCAAAAACTGACAGCATTACACAATCAGTAATTGCATGGACATGACCCCATCAGAATTTTCCAGCTGTGTTACATATAATGGAATTACTCATATAAGTGATATAAAATATTTTATACCTCAAATTACAGTGCAATCATTTTCAACAATTTGTCAATGTTGAATAATCCATAAAACATACTTTTTAATTCTCTTCATTAAAAACACATTTTAATGCAATGATACAAATTCTTTTAAAATACCATTGTTTTCAGTTTTAAAAGAAATATACTCATGAAGAAAGACCTAAATTTCAATAAATATTTCACCTCAGGCCCATATCTTCTGTTGAAGTCTCCAGACATGTCATAGTGCTATCTGGTGTTAGGGAGGGTAAAAGTGTGTCTCAATCTTTGCAGTCCTTTGCAAACTTCATTATAATAATATAGTAGTTAAGTGTTTGGGAGCTAAGGGAGTTTAAGAGAGGTAAGGCCTTTTCACAAATTGTGCTGATTTTAGGAGGCAAAGTCTATAACTTCAATGCCATTTCCTATATTGGCTATGGAAGTATTACAAAATGTGCATTTATAAAACATCCTTAATTCTGCTAGAATGCCAACTATAAGATAATAAAGGACAGTGAAGTCCTCAGAAAGCTAGGCTTAGCAACAGTATACTTCAGAGGCAAAACACAGGATCCGGAGACAGAGATCTTGGCATATACTCAGATTCAGAAGTAACAGTTTAGTAATTTGGGAAAAATCTCTTAAAATTCTCAGAGCCTCAATTTTATCACTTATGAAATGGAGGGCGATGTTGATAATAATGGTAATAGTAATATTAATAGACGTTTTCCCTCAGTGAACAATTATAAAGCTCAAAGAATATAGTATATGTGAGGCAGTTTGCAAGCTGTTAACTGATATGCAAATGAAAATTTACTATGAGCTCAACTTTTAACTTCCATCAGCCAAATACAATTCCCTGGCTTTTCGTCCCAATTCCCATCATTGAGAGCCTACATAAGATATTAGCAAAACTCCTACTTTCCAGGATTTTCTGTTTTTACTTGCAAGGCTGAGGGTGAAGTTCCATTTAACTTAAGTGGTTCAATCCAAACTGGACAAGCAACTTCCAGCAAGGAATATCCTGAAAAACCCTAGCAGAACACAAGAGTAGACCCCTTCTGACCACAAATTAGAATCCTCTCTCTCTGATACGATCCATGAATTTGTATCTTTTAATTGACTGTCCACTCAGGCCTAGGGGAGTCATGACATGATGCCCTCCACACACCTGTAAGAAAATAGCAACCCAATCACCTACAGTTTTAGGTTGACTGCGGGAAACCTCCAAACTCCCATACTTCCAACAAAATGCAGTGGTGCTTTTTTTAAGTCAGGCAGGTCAACAGCCTGATTCTTACTTTCCTGGCAACCATCCTTCCCTGCTAGAGTCATGAAAGGTATAACCAGGTCCCTACACGTGCCTGATGCGTCAGCAGGCCTCACACTGTTTGACTGGCAGGGGGTGGGGGGCGTCATCTGTGTGCAGCGTGAGAGAGCAGCAGCCGCCAGGAGAAGTTGAGTAACATGAACTCTGACCATATTTCAGGCCACCCGAATTGCAAGGTTGCTGGTAAATGCTAAAGGGAAAAGTGGATTTTACTACCCCTTTATGAAACCCCTGATATCCTTTCCAAGAAACTGTACTCAAGCAATAATAAATATTCAACATACAGTTATTTGGTATCAAGGGCAGTTTACCCTCTGGATAAAATAGTAAAGTAAGATCACCAAGACCTAAGGTTCTTCTAATTGAGGTTCAACATGGGTAGGAAACTAGGCCCAGGTGTTGGTGCAAATATAAATGATATATCAACTTGAGATGAGAATGGAAAAAGAAGAAAATGCAGGTTAAAAGAAACAGGAAAAAGAAAATGAACAAGGCTACGTACACTAAGTAGCTCATCCTGGGAGATGTGGGTTTGCAGTCTGTCTGTCCCACGTGAGCACGTCTCTTCACAACCCTCCTCTCCTACGGACACTGAGACACTCACACATCATCTGTAGCCAGCACACCATGCCTCTAACTAAAATGGTATCCAAGTCTGGAGCATCAAGATGGATACACTGATGGACTCAAATATCAACTGCCCATCAGAAACTTCTAAGGGTCTGAATCAAAGCATATGAAAGAGTTGGAGGAGCCAGGAACATTTTCACATGCTGTAAATATTTATATCCAGCCAAACTCAGGCCATGTTAAATTTAACATTTCATTATTATTATCAGGACTTTCTTGATTTTTGTCTTTTTTTCTTTTGCACTCACTGCAACTGATCCAACTGCCTGAGACCAGAGAGCATGGCCAACTCAGTGAAAACACTGGAACACGCAAAGGAACTGTCAGAGGGGAGCCATGGTGAGCTTCCTCAGATGCCTCTGCCAGGTCACCAATGGTGAGCAAGCCACAGAGTGAAGACAGCCAGGGAAAACTGCACACTTGAGGAAGAAGCTAATGCAGCTGCCAAATTGAAAATAAGTATGGTCGACTTTCGATTATCCCAAGTGGTTTAACCACAGGGCTTCCTTCTTCCCGCTGCCCAACCTCAGTCTGGGCTGCAGCCCAGACGCTGAGCAGGGTGGGGGTCTGCAAGTCTGAACAGAGTGTCTGTGTCTGAAGGTGTGGTCCCGACTCTACTGAATTGTGAATTTTCTTTTATAAACCAAGCTACAAAGTTCTCTTTTACCAATAAGTCCAATTACAATATATAATTTTTATCAGTAAGTCCAATTACAATATATATGAATGAATACTGAATGAATATTGTCAAAAAACAAGGTTATTAGCCTCTTTTATTGTTATTAAAAGGAGGTTCTTTAAAATCATAGGCAGATGCTTAGTTGATGATAGAAGGAAGCTCTATAAGTTTTGTTCATTCATTCCTTCGTTCATTCATTTATTCAAAAATCTTTATGAAGTCCTTACCATGTTATCTGTCAGACCCTGTCCCAGGCACTCTAGACGTAAAGATGAAGATAATTCAGTACGTACTCATGGGCTCACAGTCCCTACTGGATAATAAAAACTTAGAATGCAAATCTAAGTGTTTCTAAATCTAAAATATTTCTCTAGATTCATACTTTACATCCTCAAAGTAAATGTACTTTACTTGGTAGCTCTATAGAACAATAAGCTTTGGTATGTGTCTCAAAGGTGACGTATAAGAAAAGTTTTATTGGAGTAAAAGGTGAAACTTTAGCAGTAGATGGAATTTGTCTTTGATGTTGTGCCCCATCCTGTGCCCTTGAGCACAGAAAGCCAGCTTGCTTCTTGTCCCTTTTGTTAAAAAAACCTTTTTAAACCATCACCCCTCCTTTTTTTAAAAAAAAAAAAAAAGTATTTATTTATCTGGCAGCCCCAGGTCTTAGTTGCAGCATGTGTGATCTTTAGTTGCAGCATGTGGGATGCAGGATCTAGTTCCCTGACCAGGGATCAAACCCAGGCCCCCTGCATTGGGAGCAAGGAGTCTTAACCACTGGACCACCAGGGAAGTCCCCTTCACCTCTCCTTTAAATCTCTCATAAACAACCCCATTATCCTACAGCTACAAATCCAACAACTGGTTTGGGCACTCAAATTCACACCATAACTCTGTATGATTAATGAACACTAAAACCTCTACCAAGGTTTTCTCTTTTTTAAAAAACAGGCCCCTTTTCCAAAACTCTCTAATTAATGGGCTATGCTATGAAAGCATATTTAGTGGAGGGGAATATTTCCCGATATCACTTATTTACTCTTGATATTTAAGACCTATATTCAAAAAGAAGTTACTTAAGCGCTCAAAAAATTCAGTTTCCTCATTTATAAAATGGGAATGATAATATTATAAGATTTACAAGATTGTTGAGAGAATTAAATGAGATAATTCATGAAAGCATTCAGCTTGGTATTTATCTTTTAAAAAAAATACGGTGTTACTATTTATCATCATCGTCATCATTTAAATATTGTTATTAAATAAATAGCAATTGGGCAATTCATTTCTGAACTGTAATCCACCACTGATTCAAAGAACAAGACAATCATGGAACCAAAATTTTCTCAATATTGTTAAAGCTTCATAAGATCTCAATGACTGGGAAACACAATTTTATCGTAATCCGCTTATTAAAAAATTGGGCACTCTTTGTTTTTTAAGTTAACGTATGCAATTCATCATAAAACCCTAGAACTTAGCAGCTATGGGGGCAGCAGTCATGAGAGGGTATCTTCAGGCTCTTAGAATGAGAGAGAGAGAGAGAGAGAGAAAGTCACAACCAAGCAATAATTCTGGGAGCTCAATTTAGTTTAAAAAAAAAAAAAAAAAGCCTATCCTTTAACTGGCCAGACACACCAAGAACAACCAAAAAGCCTCTGAACTTATCCCTTTCAGTTCACTCAACCAGGGAAGTGGGAAGAAGGTTACACTAAGATACCAGTAAGCCACAAAAGTATCAAACTTCCTTCCTAATACAGCATACTCCTTGCAATCTATTTCCTTGCTTGAAATTTATTGCTATAAATACAGAGCATGAAAAATGTGAAACGATGCCAGTTCAGCCATCACTTTGGCCCCGATCCTTTGCTAAATTTATGCATCTCTCTAGCTTGTTTAAATGCCAAAGAGCTAGGCAAACTTGAAGAATATTATGCTCTTCTCTTTGGTAAAGAAGTCCACCTGAGCACTGCACACAGATGGAGACAAGAGAGCCAAGGGAAAAGGGATAAAAACATTCACTTTGCAGATGAGAATAACAGGTTTGAGATGTCCAATTAGGAAGGATTACAGTGAAATCATCTCTCAGTACAAGTGATCTCTGAATATATTGCATGTTTCCCAATGCCATATCCATTCTTCCAGTCTTTGTCCAATAACGGAGATATATACATGTATACATATGTATACATATGTATGTATATATGTATGTGTGTGTATATATATATATATATACATATATGTATTACATAAAAAAACAGAATAAAGTATGACTCATCATGAGAAAAGTCAGAGATGCATGGGCCAGACTGGAAAGCAACTATAAAGAAAGGTATAACTCAATAGAAGATAGTCATGATTGAGGACAGTCATGCTGAAAAAATTTGTATGTGCTAACTATTCTCAATTCTCTCATGTTTATGTCTCCCCCTCCACATTTGAAGTTAATGACAATAATTTAATTCCTAATGGGAAATGTTCAAGGGAATAAAGTTACCTTCAGAACTTGGACATGTTGGAACTAATGATTTTTTTCTGAATACAGGAAAACCAAAGCACAGCAAAAAAATTTTTTTTTGATTGCCCTTGTTACCTACCACAGGGACAACATGAAGATCTCTTTTGAATTCGCCTATCCTCCCTTTACAGTCTTTTTTCACTTGAGGAAAACCACACTTGCCACTGCAGAGATGCGTGCACCCTGGGCTGAGGAATCCAAGGGCACTCCACCCTCCCCTGTGATTCTGTCATCATTATGATTATGTTCACACACTTTGCCTGGATACCATCAGTTTCTGTCCAACGACACCTGGCCTCAGCATGAGAAGATCTTTGAGGATCCTACATATATATTCATAATAATGAATATCTACCATAGTGCTCTGTACAAACAGAAAAATATCCAGAAGGAAATGCACCAAGATTGAATGATAATTATTTTTAGATGGTGCAGCAACTGTGTATGGTTTCTCTTCCTTCTATTCTTCTGTATTTTCCAAATGATCTATAATAAGCTTATATTAGTTTTATAATAAAAGTCTTTAAAAATAAAGATGTGGGGCTTCCCTGGTGGCGCAGTGGTTGGGAGTCCGCCTGCCGATGCAAGGGACACGGGTTCGTGCCCCGGTCCAGGAAGCTCCCACATGCCGCGGAGTGGCTGGGCCCATGAGCCATGGCCGCTGAGCCTGCGCGTCCGGAGCCTGTGCTCCGCAACGGGAGAGGCCGCAACAGTGAGAGGCCCACGTACCGCCAAAAAAAAATAATAATAAAGATGTGAATATTAATTTTCAGCGTCGGTGCACACTGTGATGTGTACTTTGAAGGCTATCTGATCCTGCCCTCAAAGAGATTATATGGAAAAATGAATCTTTAAAAAATAATCTACAGGGCTTCCCTGGTGGCGCAGTGGTTGGGAGTCCGCCTGCCGATGCAGGGGACGTGGGTTCGTGCCCCGGTCTGGGAGGATCCCGCATGCCGCGGAGCGGCTGGGCCCGTGGGCCGTGGCCGCTGGGCCTGCGCGTCCGGAGCCTGTGCTCCGCAACGGGAGAGGCCCGCGTACCGCAATTAAAAAAAAAAAAAATCTACAAAAACCATTTAGGGGAGAGAAAATTATTTGAGCCTAAAGGGTTAATGATGGCTTCCAGGAGAGCAAATCTAGACACAAATAACTGCTTTTACAGAATAAACAGGTTTCAGTTTCTCCAAAGAGAAATATGTAAATCTGACAGACAATTCAATTCTCTCAAGTATTTCTTTTCCTCTGAAAAATCAACTTCTACTTAATATCATTAGGATGCAATAGATCAATTTCTGAGAGAAAAAAAAGAAACCTGCATGTTTTAGTTTCCAAGCTCCTTTAATTCAGGAATTCTTTGGGGTCCTTCACCCAGGGCTTCTCCGATGCAGCAGGAAATCCACCCTTTCCCCAGCAGCACTGGGAATGACTTCTCTATTTGGTCCTCTAATTAAAGGGGCTGTTACCATTACAAGCTTCATTCAGTGCTTTCTCTTAAACATGTCATAAGATGAGTATCTTATGACTGCCCACTACTTAATCACCAAGAAACCAATCCTGTGTGAACCCGTTTTAAAGTCTTAAATCTTAAACTCTAGACATGTTTATTAAAAGTTTTAAATCATATTCAATCATAGAGCTTAATATGTATTTTATGGAAATTACTAATGGGAAGAAATACCTGAACATCTTTATTAATACAAGAATAATAACAAGCCACTTGCTACGTGCAAAGCCCTGTGCTATAGACCTTATATGAAGTGTCTTATTTAATCCTCATAACAACTCTATGATATACTGTTATTCCTATTTTACACACAGCAAACTGGACCTTGGAAAGATTAAGTAGTTTGTCTAAGGTCACAAAGCACAGCTCCAAACTCTGGTCTTCTGGACTCCAAAGCCCATGCTTCTATATCTCAAGTTGCTTCCCTTTGAATAAAAAAAAAAGTGGGAGCTTGCGTCTTCTCAAAACTAAAAACCAAAACAAACACAAACACAGAAGGACCACCAGAATACTCTTTTCCTCTTCATGCTCTTAAACCACTGTATATTTCTCCTTCCTCTGCTGAGCTCATCCTCAGCCTGGCGTAAACCAAGTGCACTCCGGCAGAGAATGGCAGCAAGAATGATGAATTGATCAGAACTTGCTTGCAGCAGGATTTTTAGATGCAAGATCTCACTGGTGTACAAGAACAAGAGTTTAATCATAATGCTAAGAACAGAAACAAAGAAAGAGATGATCTGTTATAGGGAAGGCTTCGGAGGAGCTAAGTTGTCTCTCTTGGCTAAATGTTAAAGAAAGGAAGCACTTGACCTACTCCTGCTACACCATGCCTCCACTGGGAGTTCTCACTTTTTAAAAAGTATTTCACACATTGCAGATAGTGCCTTACCTTACCACTCCTGAGAAGCTGAGTCAAAAAAAAAAAGCTCAGTACATTACAAGGCATACCATCATCTAGCTACACTGAGTGAAACTTCATTCAATTCTGTTTGTTTTCCTCAGCAAAACCCCACACAAACACCAAGATGAAACGTGCGTATCTCCCCCCAAAATGATAACTCAGGATGTTATTAACATGGACGTATGTTCTAATCTTGTAAAAATGTGTGTGTGAATAAATAAAAGCCCCTTGCCAAACAAAAGCGAAGGGAGGCAAGAAATAGTGAACATCAGCAACGGTGACGGCAGAGAAGGCTTTTTGTTCATGAATTGCTTTGCTGTTAATGCCACAAAAGTCCCACTTCACAGAAGAGAGACTCGCGGGAATTCCATCTGGGCACATCTTAACAGTGCTTCTCTGGTCAAAGATGAATGCTCACAGCTACATATTTCCCGGGACTCCTCCCACACTTCCGACCATCAGCTGAACTCTACATGCCCCATGAGCACCCAAGTTTCTTTTTCATGGCAGCTACCAAGCTGGGGAGGGAGGTACATGTAAGTGGAATTTGTAAATTTTTCTAGGACAAAATGATGAAGTTGAAAAGAAAGGAAAAAAAAGAAAGGAAAGATGATCATATACAACACAGTTTCTGGCTAAACAGTTTAACATTGCCTTATGGTCTTGTTTTTAAATTTTAAAAAATATAGGGAAAGAACAAATATGGGTATATGTGAAACGGGTCTACTGTTTATTACTCAGGAATAATTTCCCAGTGAGTGTTTACTTAAATCTGAGCAAAATAAAGTGGAAGAAAAACACCAGTTGCTCCCCCAACCAACAATTCACTAAATTTCATTTCAGAATCTTAAAAAATTGTACAAAATTTTGAAGGTTGTCTCATGCAATTTCCCAATCCATCTAAGCTACAAAATCCCTGAACCACTTCAGCAGAACCGTTCCCTCTCAGATGTGGGATCCCTAGCCTCTCTACAAGTCCAGTCCACTGTTGGACATCTTCAATGATTATAATGACCTTCCTCATACTGACTTGACTTCTGTCTACCTCTAAGTCCCACATAATAATCCTATCTGTCAGAAATTCACTTATTCTTTCATAGGACAGCTCTTCAGAACAATAGGGATGTTGATGCCAAAGCAAAGGTTTGCAAACTACAGTACAATGGTGTGCGTGTGCATGTGTGTGTGTGTGTGTGTGTGTGTGCGTGTGCTGCAACCAGGTCGGTTCAGGAATGCAATGATGGGCAGAAAATAACAGTTCTGAAAGACAAAGAAGGAAAGGATGGTTCCATGACTATCTTTGGTTGTTTTCAAGCGTTAGAACCCAGTTAATTTATATTTATCTAGGACACACCTTGCATCTTTAAAATGCTTTTTGGTAACATCCAAAGTAGGAGAAATTCCATTTGGTCAAAGGATTCAGAGAAAAAGGAGGCAATATGTGTCTCTGAGGTCACATTGACAAGAATTATCAAAACTGGGGGAAGAACATCTTCAGATTGACTTCTAATCATGCTTATGACTGAGAGAAAGAACATGCCAGTCATTGGTTTCAGTTTAAAGCCCACCGAAGTTCAAAGTTTTCTGTCCCATCAACACAGTGAACTTGGTCTGATCTGAAGCCTTGTTAGCTGCCAAGGCAGTGCCTGTAGCTCTTCTTCATAGCAATGGCTGATACCAAACCTTGAAAGCTTCTCAGCAAGAAACTGGGCATCAAATTGGATAAGATTTAGTGTGTTGACCAAAAGATTGGTGCCAACACTGAAACATGGAATAAACTCTGGATCACCGGAGTTCTCATCAGTTCACTTCAACCAACTTCTTGGTCCTGCCTCTTCTGATAAACAAGTGTTTGAATGCTGCCCTGTCTCACAACTTTCTGACCTCTACTTTCAAAATTTTAAAATGAAGAATCCAGTGACTAGATCATCTCCAGGGACTGTAAATTTGCATCATTCCAGAAATTTCTATATTTTTATATCATTACTACAATATCTATGAGGAAGCCTCACTTCCGAGAACTAACTTTTAAGAAAATCTGTTAAATAAACCTTCAGAGAAACTGAAATGATGTACACCATTTAGGCTAAGTCTTGCTAAAAGTCCTGGACGACTTAGTGTGATATTAAGAGAACAGACTCAGAGATTAAGACTAGCTAGGTTCACGGTTTGCAAGGCAGAAGCAGAGACACAGATGTAGAGAACAAACGTATGGATACCAAGGGGAGAAAGCGGGGGGTGGGGGTTTTAGTTATCTATCTGAAACAGATAACTAATAAGAACCTGCTGTATAGCACAGGGAACTCTACTTCACTTCTCTTTACACTAGAAACTAACACAACACTGTAAAACAACTATACGCCAATTAAAAAAAAAAACTACCTAGGTTCAAATCCCAGTTTTATAACATATGCTAGCAGTATGACCTTGGGTAAATTGATTTGCCTCTTTGTGCCTCAGTTTCCTCATCTATAAAATGGGGATAATAATAGTATTCGTTCATTGCTGTAGAGGTTTCCATTGTTTGAATACACCACAGCTTTCTTTTAAAAAGTAAACAGAGGGGCTTCCCTGGTGGCACAGTGGTTGAGAGTCTGCCTGCCGATGCAGGGGATACGGGTTTGTGCCCCGGTCCGGGAAGATCCCACATGCCGCGGAGCGGTTGGGCCCGTGAGCCATGGCCGCTGGGCCTGCGCGTCCGGAGCCTGTGCTCCGCAACGGGAGAGGCCACAACAGTGAGAGGCCCACGTACCGCAAAAATTACAGCCACGTGAAACAACACAGATTAATCTCACAACACAGAGTTGAGCAAATGAAGACAAACTATGAGTAACTATGAAGAGGCAAGCAAGGAAGTGATTACCATAAGGGTCAAGAGAGGGATCATCTTTAGAAGGGAGCTGTGAGCCGGAAAAGCACACGCTGGCTTCCGGGCTCCTGGCAGTGTTGCTTCTTGACTGAGTGGTGGCTGCAATCAGTGGTTCTCATGATAAAGTTCCTGAACCTGCTCACTTAAGTTGTATGCCCTTTTCCTAGATGTTTGATTCCACAACAAAAGGGTTTAAAATAAAAAAGAATCTGAAATTTAAAAAACAGTATTCCTTCATAGGGTAGCCTTTAGAACATAACTGAATAGACAGCAAAATCGATTTATAATTGGCAATGGCCTTTAAATCAATCAACATGTCCTAGCACTACAGTAAGCCTTCCCAGAAAATTATGTCTGAACTAATAGAACAGAAGCCCCGGGCCTAGAAGAGTGGGTACTATGTAAATAGTGGTTGGGTGAATGAATGGTAGGTAAGAAGAGCAGCCGAGTTTGTTCTACTAAAATGAAGGTCAACGTCCAATCTCCACTGGAGAGCTTCATTGTCTTCAGCATCCACCCTTTGGGGCCATAAGGCAGACTAGGGCAGATACAGTCAAACATCCACAGCTATAAATTAAATCAAATTTTAGTGCATTTTTGCTTCTTTGTCTTTTCAAGGAATGAAGATGGATACAAATAAAAGGAAACCACTTAACAAACCATCTAGAATTACACAGTAAAGGCTTTTTAAAAAAAAAAGATCGGTCCTCCTGCTATGTCTTATACCAGGTACTTACTACCTTTAGGATCATTTACATGCATGCTCTAAATCCAAACAGATGCATGGATCAGACTGACTATAGGAAGTTCTGTGGCCCAGGACAACCTCTTAGGAACGAGGTGTGAATCAATTCAAGCCTGAGTAACCTCCAGTCCAGCAGCTAACTGGCTCCAGTTCACTAATCACAACCTCAGCTTAGTTTTGGTCCTCTGAGCCTATACCTAAGTAGGTAAGAATCTTAAGACAATAAACTAATCAGAGGTTCTTCTAGACTAGATCCACTTCAAGGAGGCCACAGGAAAAGGGGAGGTCACTTTGATGAGAACAATCCAGCTGGAGACAGACCTCTGTTCCACTTTATCATTTCATAAATTGCTAGGCAGTTAGTAACTAAAAAAAAAAAAAAAAACCTTCAGAATTTACAGAAGAGTGATTTATAGGAATATCTGTAAAGAAACAGCTTCTCTGGTCAAAAATGAGTATTCACAGACCACAACACACACATATACCTTAAAATCTACCCTAAAACATGGGGTCAGACTGTTACATAGTCCAATTGGAGCCTGGCAACCAGCCTTGATCCTGGAGAGATACAGATTTCCCTCAATGTATCCTCACCACTTTATGGCCTGGCTCCTACTGAAGTAGTCTTCTCTCATTTTTTCCTTTAATTCAGTCCCAACAATAGTTATTGAGTATCCACTGTTACAAAGAACTATCTCAAGCAGTAAGAAAACAGAGCCTCAGGAGGAAGACCAACCCTCATACAACTAAGTACAAATGCAAACCAGGCTTAACAACCGTAAAGCAACCTAAACCACGTGCAACGGGTGAAAGGATAAGGAAGAAGGCTAATCAAGGGGGTCCGGGCAGAAGAAGAAACATGTATTCCCTGCCCTCATCCTCCAAAGACTGGAGGCAGCTTTAAGGATGCGCAGGGTTCCAGCAAGCAGAGGAAGAACTGGGCACCCGAGACAGAAGGACAGGCATAGACAGAGGGGAACAGGGCAAGTTATGTGCAAAGGATATATCTTGTTTTATAAATAAGGGAGGATGGTGAGTAGTCTCGTGTAACTTTACGCGTTAATTTTGACATGTACACTTGAGCACTTGAAGTGTTAGCATTTACACTTTCTCCCTATTAATAATGTTACTGATTTCAAAGTATTCTTGAACTCATTCCAGTATAAAACTCGCCTGCCTACAAGGTCTTTTATACCACTTGACTCCTTCGTTTAGTCAGGGCAGGCTTTCACATGTGGTTCACGGAGAAAAGTGAAACCACAGGCACCAATGGAACTCAGAATAAAAAACACATTTTGAAATAAAATAAAGGTTAAGCTCTCATACCAACAGACCTTGCTAGATCAGCAAAAACGTAGGTGTTACAGGAAATCGCTATATTGTGCAATCCCCATTTCACCCTCCACAAAATTGCACTATAACTCAAAATAAGTGAAGCAACAATTGGATGGATGACCAGTTTTTGTTGTTTACATAGTTTAATGCACAAATGTGCAGTTTCCATGACTTTCAGAATGACGTGATTTACACGAGGCTTTAACAATAAATAAACTTGAAGCGCTGCGTATAGTTAGCATATGGTGAAATTCTTAAGCAAAACTCTTTCTTCCACTCCCTGCAAGACATTTAAAATATTCTTCCCTATTGGGGGCTTTTTGTCTTTAATTTACACCCTGCTAATTCCCCTCTTCTGCAAATGTAAAATTTTTGTTTTATAAATAAAATCTAAGGGTGGAAAATAAAACAAAAAAACATGTTCCTTACACATTAGTGCCACAGTAATCAGTAACAACTGTGCATAGACTTTACAGATATTTATAACTTTGCCATTTTAAAAGTTAGTCATGGATACCACAAATACTTATATTCCTATGTAATAATTTATGGCATTTCCATAGTCCTGTTATGTATCGTCCTTCTTTAGCCACCCGGCCTGTCGGGATATCTAGGAAAAGATTAACAGGATTATTTGTAATAAATCCCCAAAACATACCTTCTGAGGAACAGACACAAATAAATCCTTACACAACAAATTATTCTCTTGCCAATTTTTTTAAAACCCTCCGTACAAATCTTACATATATGAGATTTCCCAGAGTCTTAGGGAACATATTTTGACCAAGGTTAAGGTCATGCCTTTATTGCATCCTCCTTCCCCCAGTTTCACCACAGTGTTTTCCTTCCCCTTCACCAACTTGGACTTTATTTAAAAGAATCCTGATAAAGTTTATGACCACAATTACATTATAGGGAGATAACGTCCTAATTCCCTCTGACCAGAAACGGGAAACAAACCATGAAGGCAAAATCTCAATCTAAAGTCACCGTTGGCACCTACCCTTCTGGAGTATCAGGACAGCCAATGAGTATGCAATGCTAAATGAGGTGTGATCTAACACGAGTGCAAGACAGGAGTCAAGTGAGGCCAGGACTACACTTAGATGTTCATTGACCAGCTAAAGAATGCATTGGAATCTGATTTTTTAAAAAGAGAAAAGGATTATTTTGCTTGTGATAGCTGTTCACTGAAATCATCGTTAAGAAATACCAGTATCCACGTAGTTTACTGAATACTCTTAATTCAGAAATTGCCACTGGGGCCACTTGACAGGTTCTGTTTAGAGCTACATTTCTATGCCCACCTGCTACAAATCTTTTACCTGAAGTATTTTGTGTGGAAACATTAAAATGCTCTTGTGAAAAGAGAGCACATCACTACTGCCTTCCCTTTGTCTAGTGGCACAGGACCTCTCCCTCATAAATTCATTCTAATTAAATATGCTTCTCAAGGTGCCCCCTCTCACACAATCCTTATGTAATTGTACCTAATACTTTCTCCACAATTGACGTTACATTAAACAGGCTTTTACTACCTGCTATCCTCCTAACGGCCTTACCCTTTTTCTTTCTTTTCTTTTTTTCTCTTTCTTTCTTTTTCTTTCTCTCTCTCTCTCTCTTTCTTTCTTTCCCCTATTTTTTTAGCTCAAGGGAGACAGGAATTTGACATGACAAACTCTATTTTAAGAAATTTGCCTCAAGCTTTCATCAAGTTCTTCATAATTTTCTTAATGACACGTAATATACACAAAGGCTTAAACAAATATATCTCTTTGAACACCAGGGAGAGCATTACATTTTAAAGCTCAATGAAAGAAGGAAAACAGGTCAGTTCATGGGTCGTTAGCCAGTTTTATCTCAAGGCTGTGATGCTATAGGTGAGAGGATGTGTTGATTAAAATGAGTACAATGAATCTCACAAAAGTTATCAACAGTCATTACCTTTTCACAGATGTAGTAAAAGATATTGATTCTTTAAGCTATCAGAATGTATTTTCATATGACACTTGGGGTTGAAAAAAAGCCAAATCTGAGAAAGTATGTGAAATCTTAATACATATCTTGGCTTGTGTCTCAGATTCTCATCAGAATTTTCTATTTTTAAACAAAATGTAGAGGGCGTAGTTGTTTTCTCTTTCACACTTTGCTGTGTTTCAGCAACCCTGTGGAATACATGGGAGTTTTACAAGAAATGAATAATTTGTGGTGGGAAAGATTTGAGCTGATAGAATTTCATAACTTTGCTAAGTATGTAAATAGCTTGTCTAGAGCCATAAGAGTAGCTGCTTACATGTGCACTGCTGGCATCTACTTCTGTTATAATCACTGTTAGAAATATTACTATTAGCATTATATATGTTATTAAAATTTATGGGCATGTTTTGGGGTTTGTTTAGCTTTTCTTCATCCTTTCCGTCATTACTTAGGATTGAGTACACATTCCATTATGTAGTTGTGACAATTCACTGTACTACATTTGTAAACACTCCAGAGCACTTGTTGAAACGTAAGTAAGAGGATATCTTTTCTACCCAACATGACAGGAACCCTTTAAGGTTTATGATAATACTTTTTATTTTGGAGATTCCATACACCAATTCACACCAGAAGCGCCATCAATGATTGTTGATTGGCAGATCCAATCAAGAGGGTGACTCATTTTATTTAATCAGTCATTTTATTTATGCTTTCAAAAGGTCATTGTGTTAATATCAGAATTTTCTGTAAAACGGAGCAATTACTCTTCCTCGAAAATAACTTCTTTTTCTGTGTAAAGTATTAAATGTGATGATTAATTTTTAGCTAGCATTGATTACTTCCAGTGTTCCAGGAGCCACATTCTAAAGTGTTTTACATGGATTAATTCATAATATTATCATCCCTCTTACACAGATGAGGAAACTGAGGCACAGAGAGGTCAGGTGGCTTGTGCGAGATGATGATGTTAGTCAAAGGGGAAGCTGGGATCTGAACCTGGAGGAGTCAGGCTCCAGTGTCCACACTAATGACCATGCTGCCTCCTCACCTGGTCACCAGTCTCCTAGTTATTGAGAAAGAAAACCACATGCATTCCTGCTTCTGCAGATGAGTGGCCTCATCATTAATCACAAGTTAGTAAGTAAATAAATGAGATAAATTCCATGACACGTGTTTGATCAGCCACGTAGGCCTGAGCAGTGACATCCTTGGCAACAACGTCCTCATAGAGCTCAATATTGGAGTTTGTCAGAGATTTAAATAGACCACAGGCATATTTCACCACGAGGCACTAATGATCCCAACCTGGCTGTAGATGAAACTACCCCTGGCTTGTCAACACTGCATATGGTGACAAGGGGTTGATATGAAATGAATTGTATGAAGCCTAGCTCAACTTTCTGAACACATCAGCAAAACTTACTAAGACTACACACAAGAAGCTAGGATTAGAATGAACCAGAAAAAAACTTGCCTTTTCTTTCCAGAGAGGAAGCAGTATAATATGCATAGTCTCCTGTCAGGCAGATCTGGGTTCAAATCTCATTTCCATAACACATTGGGTGTGTTACCTTGGAAAAGCTTCGAAAGTAAGCCGTAACATGCACATCTCTGAAATGAGGATGCTAGCAGCTGCTGTGTAGTAGGGGTGGTGTGAGAGTTAAATGAGGTGCATTTTCCTTAGCCTTTTGTAATTGATCAATAAAGGGCAGCTATTAATAGATGATATTCCCAAGCAGCAGGAAGTCTCGGCTGCTTTGAATAGAGGGACTTATTCCATAGAATTTCTTTGTTACTGTTTTACAGGAGGGATCAATCTAATCCTTTTCAAAAAATTTCAAATGTAAACATACAAAGAGCTATATCTATGCACAGAGAGGACAGCACAAATGAAATACAGGTACTTATTAACACCACCTCATGGTGTCTAATTTTAAAGTATAAATATGTATCATAATAAACAAGCTTCATTAAAAAAAAATTATACTATGTTTAAGGGATAGTAATATTCACTTTCCTTCAAATGAGAAGAGAGAGAAAAGACTGAAGAGTACTCCGTGCAAGCCACTGATAAAAACAGGGACCTCACTTCTGGCCTTCGGAGATCTAGTCGAGGGCACCAGACACATTTTCTCACAGCCCTCCTTCTCCCTTAAAATAGGGACTATTCTTCCTTCAAAATGGGAGGTGAGAGAACAAGAGAGGGATGGTTTTTCCGTGAGGAAAGGCCGTTCTCCAACCCGTACCTACGGATGTCATAATACCTCAGAGCCGTGGAGAAGGAGGGCAGGCTAGGGTGGTGAGGTCTCTGCCTTTTAAGCAAGTCAGCCAGCAAACACAAATGCATGCGATTTGAAATTTTAATTAGGGTGCCATGTGCTGGTGACATATGGCGACACACTGACAGCTGGGCGTCCAGGTTCAGGAACAGACCTGGGTTCTGAAGTCACAGTTGGCAGAAGCAAAGTTCTCCGCTTGTGCGCTAGGTGCTAGCATGCCTGGAAAGTGCTCGGCCGGCATCACCCCGCTACCAGCACCGCCTTCCCGCCGCTTACCGGTCTGCCTGCCAGGGGCCACTGCTGCAACTCGATGGAGTGGAGAGCAGGGCAAAGAAACGCAAAAGGTTAAAAGCCCACCTCCCATGCTCTGCTTCCAGCCGGAAAGTATTCAGAACAGCCTAGCCACTGATTTCTTGTGACTTCTCACTTGATCGCCCCTGCAGGGGGCGCTCTCCCTGTGACTCTGACAGGACGCACAACAGGACATAGCAATCGCAAACTGTGTTACCTGCTCCGAAGTCCACTGCATTAAGCCCTTACATAAAACCTAATATGATGTAAAAGTCACATTTACATAGATTAGAAGGTGAATCATGTTAGCAAAGTATCTAGATTGAAAAAAACACTTTAAGACAACTTGTTATGTATTAAAGGTCAAGATGGCTAACTTTGTGCTTCTACCAGAATTTTTTCCCGTGATGAATTCAATGTCGGTCACTTTGACCTTTGAAGCTTAACAAGTTGCTTGAAAATGTCTTCAAATGGGTTAATGAATTGCCTTGTGGCTTCTTCATTGGCTTTTCCCGGCCCCGCTCTGCTTATTTATTCTACTTGAAGCGGGAATAGTCTAAGTCTGCTGTTTCTAGGCAAGTCTAGGACGCACGGCGAACAGAATAATAAAAAGGTTTCTTAGCCAAACGACGCAATATTAAGAGAACCATTCTTTAGATCCTTCTCTACCTACAAGACTCCTTCCGAGCTATAAATCTTTGTAAACAATAAGGGTAAGTAAAAGTACATGCCAAATCGCACCATCTACAACTCTGTGGGAAATCTGAGTTTCTAGCCAATAAGCAAGGAAATTCTTCTGCGATATTATAAACACGGGGTCCAAATCCTTATCTCTTCCTTGCATTCCAAATACTGCTATCAAATCAGCCAAATGAATTTAAGGTAGAACCATCACTGAAGTGGAAACTCAAAATTCATCAATTTGATTAAAAACCAGAAATTTCCTGCTTCCCCTATTCAATTAAACACACACACACACACACACACACACACACACACACTCCTTTAAAGTTTTTAAACACTATGATATATAGGAAATTTCACTTTATATCTTACTATTAGTATCGTTGTTATTATTATGCAGGGAACTTGATTTACATCACATTTTCTTTTACTTCAACTAAATTTTTGGAAAGCAACAAAACAAACCGAAGATTAACATCAGTTGTTTCAGGCTTCAGACAACACTGCTGCAAGCTGGAAAATACAGATACTAGAACTTACACCCTCCAGTTGTAAGCCCATTAACTCGTTTGGACAGCAAATATGCATTCTGCATACAGCTACGCTTAGAAAACTAAAGCATGCTGATCAAACAAACAAACGACAAATACCGCAGTGTCCTATATATTAGCATGAGCTTTTTGAAATAAAATACCACTGGCCAGTCATATTGCCTATAAAATTTGCTCGACACTAAGAATGCACTAAAATGTACCTTCATGAACAACAGAGAAAACCAAAGGCATATATATTCTCAATTCTAGATATTTTCCAACTGTATCTTAAACTAGCTTTTAACTGGTTCAAGTAAAGATTCCTTTAACTTGAAGAAGAGCTCCACAGACCTAGGAGTTTACTAATACATAGTACTGAATATTGCCTTGGGGATGTACTTTTTTTTACCCTGCTAAAATCCTCTATAAAGTTTATACCAATTTCTTGTCCAAATAAAGTGTTAGATACTGATTCCCAACCCTAGGCTTTCAGTAGCACATTACAGCTACAATTTTCTCAAAAGATATGACTAAATTTCATTTAAAACCCACCTATAGCACCTACACAAAAGAAGAGTAAACACACCCCCAAAAGCAAATTTACCTTTAATTTTCTTTATAAAATTGAAACCTTGTAAAAATTTCTTTATAAAGTTGAAAACTTATAGAGTTTAAAATACACTGTCCAAGTCAGAAAGAGAAAGACAAATATCATATGATATTACTTATAGGTGGAATCTAAAATATGATACAAATGAACTTAGTTACAAAACAGAAACAGACTCACAGACATAGAAAACAAACTTGTGTTTACCAAAGGGGAAAAGGGGTGGGGGAGGGTTAAATTCGGAGTTTGGGGATAGCAGATACAAGCTACTATATATAAAACAGATAAACAACAAGGTCCTACTGTATAGCACAGGGAACTATATTCAATATCCTGTAATAAACCATAATGGAAAAGAATATATGAAAAAGAATATATATATGTATAACTGAATCACTTGCTGTACACCAGAAACTAACACAACATTGTAAATCAACTATACTTCAATAAAAAAAAAACTTTCCAATCAATATTAGCAAAATTAGAATTCACATGTGGACAAACAAAGCAAAATCTATCCCAAAAGATCAAGTCTCTGTTATGAAAAATCCAGTTACTCTGTAAGAAAAAAACAGGCCCATTAAAAACTGTTAGAATATACTGTTAGAAATACTGTTAAAAATACTGTTAAAAACTGTTAGAAATACTCTGCTTTATTTATACATGTATTTTTTTCTGATATCATAAAACTAGGTTAACAAAAGCTGCAATTGAATTCCTAGTCTCTGAAATAATATTATAAAGAAATAGCATTTAAAAGAGATATTTCTTATGGTTCTAAAAAATATCTGCTGTTAATCTGATGTAAATTTTTACTGAGTCTTTCATAGAATGGCAAATTACAGAACATTTACAGAAAATAAGCATCACCTTTGAATAGGCTAAAACTGTCAGGAGTTAAAAGAATTCATAAATCCAGTACAAAACTAAAATGTTTAAATATAGATAAGCCAATAAATTATATTTTTAAATTTCTTAACTTTGAATGACACAATGTAACCAAAAATAAGAAAAAGGCAAACGTACGGAGGAGGGTATGGAAGAAAGGTCAGGAGAACAATATTGCTTATGGGAGTAAATTACAGATTAGAATTAAAGTACAAAGAATTCAAGAAAATTAAGATGTAAGTGAAAAACCTATAGCCCCTCGGGTTGCATTTCACATACAAGTTGGTTATGTTCTTACGGGGCTAAGATAATATTAACTAACGGGTACATATTCATGATTGCGTAAGACCCAGTGATCAGAGCAGTTCTGACAAAGGAATCTCAGTTGAACAAAGTTAACGTTCCATAAAATAGAATAGGAAAAGGAAAATCTGTTAAATGCATACCTAGAAGCCCTGTAATGGCCATATTGCAGAAATAAGAATTAACTGGAAGTATTTCAGTACTGATTCCTAGCTATCATTATTTTAAATGTGGCAGCTACAGTCAGAGGAGCACATGTGACAAGAGGTGGTGACAGAAAGAAGCAGAGGTCTACAGAACTGATTTCTCAGAGGGCTATAGAAAAAGAGCCAAGATGTTAAAAAGGGGAAATTGATAGGAAACTGTTATGGATTCTATGCTGTACTTACATAGGGATCTTTGAAACTGAAAGGAGCACCATATCGTCAGAGTATCTGGATTTAATCCAGATATACTTATTAAACAGTTTTGAGAACCCTAGAAATTAAGAGCTATGAGCAACTTGCCAATAAGAGGCCAGGAATAGGGCATGTTTAATTTAAAAAAGAAGTGATCAGCATGGTATGGTGGAAAAGGCACTGAACTCAGATCTGCTTTGCCAGCTTTGCCACTTACTACACACAACTTGAACACAGGGCTTCTGCACCAACCAAATGACGGGGTAGAGTCCAGGCCACCACATTTCCTGCCACCTCTAAAATTCTGTATCTCTATGACCTAACCTCTACCTTGACCACCTTATAGGGTTTTGAGAAAATGAAATAAGATAACCTTGTAGATAAATTATTAATTTTTTTTAATATAGGGACTATTATTATGACCTGAAGTTGATGTGAATAAGAAAGGGAGGAATGTCTCAACTGCAAAAAGGTGGAGAAAATTCAGAGACCATATGATGCTTGTGCTACTGATGTCTTCAGAAAAAGAAGTGACTCTGTTCACTCGGAAAGAAATCTGACAGCAATCTGAGACATGGTGTCCTTCCGAGGACACATATCTAAAAATCCTAGAACATAACAAAAGGTACTTTTGTCCACCAGCAACTGTGAGCCCAGCGCTGTGCTGAGCACTTTACGTGACCAATTTCACCAATTCTCACCGCACCCTTATGAGGTATGTGCTATCATGCCATTCTAATAGGTGGGGGGAAACACACTTAAAACATTTAAGACAAGGTCACCTAGCTAATATGGATTGGAACCCAGGTCTCTGACTGACACTAAATTATCTTGTTAATCAAATTATCAAATTAATTAATTATCAAATCAAATCAGTCTTGTTAATCTTAACTACCACATTATACTAATGCTGGTCCTCTCTGCACA
Source organism: Neophocaena asiaeorientalis asiaeorientalis (assembly GCF_003031525.2). Taxonomy (NCBI): domain Eukaryota; kingdom Metazoa; phylum Chordata; class Mammalia; order Artiodactyla; family Phocoenidae; genus Neophocaena; species Neophocaena asiaeorientalis. The sequence continues at coordinate 1,160,513 of NW_020172732.1, read as the reverse complement.
AGCACTTCGCCTCTTTTAATTAACTTCATCAGGCCAATCAGTTAATTGGGTCAAAAAGTTAAGCTGACTTTGGATGCATGTAGACAAAGCCCTGAATAAAAATGTAAGTATAAGGAGACATATTCCTAAGAATCTGTCCTATAATGTTCAGTCCTATGAAATTAGGATATTTGCCTTCTGGCAACAAGGACATCAATGGGGAAATTTTTAAAGGGAAAAGTGGGCAGATTATAACATAAATGCATTAACCATCAGAACTCATCTGGGACACAGCAAATTTGTAGCTTGTCCAGGAAATATATCTTACTGGTGTACTGTCTTTGGTAGAAGCAAAATACAAGTGACTACAGACGATGATCCTTCATCATCTCTCTTCTACCACATTAGTAGAGAAAACATTTGCAGAATAACATTGAAAAGCTCCTACTGCACCTTTGTAAATAGAGAAAGAACTATTAATTTTGACTACCTGTTAGAACCCACTTATTTCTGTTACACCTCATTCAGAAGCTACTCTATCTTTCTCTGGATGGGGAGAGGCAGGGGCAACATAGGAAGCTAGTAAGTTCCACTTCTCACTAGATGTAATTCTACCGAAGAGACTTCTAAGAGTGGAAAGCCTGGAAATGAAAAAGACCCTTCTCACAGCACTCAGTGACTAAAAGAGAGATACTGGGAGTCACAGAAAAGCTTCTTTTCTTATACTTTTCTGTTCAATTTTATACTCAACTATTCTGAATAGCAGAGATTTAGATTTTCACAAGCATGTGAACATTTTATAAATTGGTCCAAACCAAACACATGGCCAACGCTGGTTGGTCTTGGGGGGGGCACATTCGATGGTAACAGCCATGGTTTTTCCCATGTCATAGGATTCTGACAGCACCTGCCAGTTTTGAACTCTATATTAGGCTCTGAAAAATATTTAACAGAAGATCTTAAGAATACGAGTATTAACGTTTTCAAGAGTGAGCAACAGAAATGTTCAAATTTTGAAATCCAGGTTAGGACCAGGTATATGGTCAAAGGCCACGATGCATGACAGAAATTGCCTACACCTCCCCAGAATACCAAATGAGACATTACCATGGATGATTTATGGAACTTCCTCTTTAGATCAGAAATACTTCCAAAACCACCTCCCCCTTGGTGCTTCAGCACTTCCAGTAAATGAAGTCAAAAGTGAAAATATACACAAATCCCTCCTTATTTTGACATTTCAAACCTCAATAAAAGCTTAGTTCCACACGGTGGCCTAAAATTAGACAAAGTTTAGTAGACTAAAGAAAGAGAAGGAAGTTTTTTGTTGGGTTATTTTTAATATGCTTCAAAGCTTGTTCAGTCCTTTTTTGTAAATTTTAAGACACAGTTTAGAAAAAGGAAACAGGTTCCTGCAGGGGCAAACTAAATTCCAAACTTCAGGGCTCAGAAAAGGGCTATCATTACTTAGCATCTGAAAGAAAAGTAATGGCTTCCAAATGATTTACCAGTATTTGTGAAGAAAGGCAGGGCTTGGATTTGATCAGTGCAATCATCCCCATTTTGTGTCATGGAAGAGAGAAAGGAAAGAGAAGGGGGAGGGAAGGGGGAGGGGAAGGAGAGAAAAGACAGAAACTGATTTGAAAGTCTTGAGTTGAGAAGGGATCAGAATCCAGAAAGATGCACATCACAACACCCTCACAAAGTTCTTCTAAACAGAGCTACTGTCTGCACACCAGAAGCTGATGGCATCAAAAACCTTCAGCACTATCTCCTTCCTAATTGAATTGGTGCATGTAATGGGAGGAAGCTGTTTCTCAGAACCGAAATAAGTGGTGCTGGGAAAAGGAGGAGGCCAAAAAGGCAGGCTGCAGACAAACAGAATTGGTGGAACAGGCACCCAGATTGTCCAGAAAGCAAATCCTGTTTAGCCCTTATCCATCCAGGTCACGGTGAAGCCTGTATCGTAGCAACTTGCGACTTTAAATACTACTATTCATTTGGTCATTAGTTTCTCTTGGTTCCTTTCACTTACCCCTACTATTTTTGATAGCCAAATCCTCAAATGAAAGCAGAGACTATGAGAATGTTGTCAAATTTCAATAATGCTCAAAGGAAAAAAAAAAATCGCCAATCTCCTAATGGTTTGGTCTAACATTCTTTCTGGAGTTACCCAGTAACAGATTAATGTAGCTAAGCATTGTAACATTGAGCCGAAGTACTAAGAAAACATGCCTGAAATTTACAAGTAGGGCTCACTTGCTAGTTTAAAAAACAAAAAACATTAAAGAAACTTCCCACATTTTCACTGCTATGTTTCTTTATTTATTTATCTTTAGTTTATTGTGGTGTCAAAGTCCATGTCTGGTCTTGGAAAAATTCTGGCACAAAATTGGCTTTTTATAGTACCAGACCATTAAAACTACAAAACCTCAATTAAAAAACTGCCCGGAGAGTTTGGTGCTCAGTACCAAAAATGATATAAAGCCTGCCATGGGGAAGGAAAAGAAAGGACTTCCTCGTGCAGGAAATCCAGCTCTAAGTCACATAACTAAAATCCTTGATACAAGGGCAATCAAATATAGCCTACATTTTAAGTATATCATCCAACTCATATCCCTGGGTCCTGATTTCACACATTCTGATTCCAAACTTTGTACCTAAAGGTCAGAAAGCATTTTGTTTATTTGTTTCAGTAGATGCCTCAAATCAGACCCAATCAGTTACACCACAAGATGTGTACATGATAAAATCTGCAACAAATCCTGAGACACATTAGCTTCCACGCTGCCCTATTTGTGTCTGAATAAATGCAAATCATTCCTGTGAGGTAACCATAAAAATAGGATATAGTATGCGTGTCTGTTTTACAAGCACAAGGCTGCACGCCATGAACTTGGAACTTTAAATTACAATTCTGACAGCAGCCCTACTTAGGAAAATGACTTAGCCTCCAGAAATAATTCCGTATCCCATCCCATGCCTAGCCCAATTCTGGTAGCACAGAAGTAAGAATTATCCGGCAAATGAAGGAATTCACCAACCTCATGGTGCTGGGGCGAGGATTAATTAGTCCAAAGTACCATGAAGATGGAACTATTCTGACTGGAGACATGTGGGGTGATTAAGACGGTGGCTTTGGAGTCACCTGACTGGTGCCAATTTTCCACTCAGCATATAGAAGGAATAAAAGTACCTCACTCAGAGGGTATTGTGAGGATTAAATGAAATACCTGACATAGAGGCTTAGAACACTGCCTGCCTGCCACACAGCAGCGTTCAATAAACGCTATCAATAATATTAAAACTCACTAGCATCATATAATCAGAAATAGCCATCTATGAGATTTTCCCTTATCCTAATAGCTGTAGATGTGCACGAGAGTTTCCCCCATTCCAGATATGACCCAAGCAAATCAATCCATCAGCAAGTATTTAATGAGTGCCTATGACCCAACATTCCTAGCACTCCTATTGACCAGCTCTCCTTACATGTAAGACAAGGAAGTCTTTTTTCATACAGGCAAATGGATCCTATAAAATAAAACATTAGTGGTGAACTTACTGATTTAGAAATACAGTATTTCTTGGAAAACAGGGGAAGCGACCTGTGGCTTATTTTTGAACCACATTTAGAACTTTCTCTCCATTGACTGGGATTGACATATATACACTAATATGTATAAAACAGATAACAATAAGAACTTGCTGTGTAAAAATAAATAAATAAAACTAAATTTTAAAAAAAAAAAAAAGAACCTTCTCTCCATACCTGTAACCTGTACTCCAGGTTCTGAAGCCATGTGCTACCCAGACAGAGAGGAGAGAGGGAAGCAGAACTCCAGGAGTTGTGGCCCGAAGATCAGGCCCAACCCCACACCTAATCTTCAGGACTCCTGCTCTGTCTGCCTTGGTTTCCGAATCCCCTCTTCACCTTGCCTTCTCTTTACCTGCTTTCTCCTGGCCACAGAAGACCACCCACCTCCTTGACCCCCCCCCCCACCTTGTCTACCCCCGCTGACTCAAGGACTTTGAATCAATCACAGGTTATCTGCTGGTTCCTCATAAGCCCGAATGCCTGACTAGCCATGATGCCCTCAAATTTGTAAAAGGCACCCAACTGGCCGTTTTTTACTGGTATCACGTATCATCTTCATGAAGAGCCTGTTACGTAGGTATTGCTATCCTTGTTTTACAGGCGAGGGAACACTTCCTGAAGTTAAATAATTTATCTCCAGATGGAATCAGACATACAGGACTTTGAATATCAACTCAAGCACCAGTTACTATGACCTTAAGTAATTTATTTAACTTGGAAAAGATACAAATTAGGTATGGCCTGGTAGCAACCGTTAATAGTAAAATAATGACTAAAACTGGCCCTAACTGTTAAGGAAGGAAATTTTTAGGTATGCTGAATGACTGATTACTAACTTAGAAGAACGGGTTTCCATCCACCATAAATGCCCTAGAAGATTAATTCCAAAATTCAGCTAAATAGCATCAAACAGCAACAGCAGCACAGAGTTAAATAATCTGCCTAAAATCAAACAGTGCCAAGTGGCACGGCCACGATTAGAACCCACATCATTAAGTTACTCTGCTTTAAGACCCAAGACTGAATGCATAATTCATATGGGGAAAACAAATTTTTCAGGCTAAAATAAAAAAAGAAAGAAAAGAAATCTCTAGTATCTTGTTCTGAGTTCCCAGTATACATCTTGCTTTGCAGTACACCACACAATAGGTGCTTTTGTTCGACTCAGCAGAGCTATTTATATGTTGTAACTCCCGGTGCTTCGGGGGACTGCGTTCCTCCCTCTCTGAACTCTGAAGATGGTCATGTAAGAAAACTTCAAGAATAAGCCCACTCCGTTTCGGTTACACGACCAACCACACCAGGCCCCCCACCTCTGGAGCTCAGAGCCCACCTGCACCAGGACAGCAGAGTCAGAGGCGGCTGCAGCACTGCCTCGTCCAGGCACAGAGCGGGCACCGTCCCCTCTCGCAGAGACCCACTTCCACAAGAGGAAAAGGGAAATTGGGCTATCGTGAGCCTTGCCCTGGATTTTAGCGGGCACAGGACCCTGGCTGTGGGAAACAGGGGCGTCTATCCAGTTCTGAAGTCTTGGAGACAGGGAAACATGGGACCAAAGGAACAAGAAACAGAGGCAAGTTGGGGGCCATCGGTGCTTCCCCTACTCCTGCAGATAAGCAGAGTCCGGGAGGATGGGCCCGTCTGTGGCACCCAGTGTGTGAGGGGAAGGAACAGATCTTTCCGAGGCTGTTCTCTGACACTGCAGAGCGAGTGGGTGGCAATATTGAGTCTAAACGCAGCGCGTCTCCATACCACCACCAGGGCTCCTTACACTTCCCCAGGAAAACAAACTGCCTCACAGATGCATCGATTTCTGAGCTGAAATATAAAACGGGAAGAGTAATTTTTAAATTACGAAGGCAGCTATGGCAGTTGGAGAGGCAGCTGAGGGACGACGCTAGCAACCTGGGTGGTGTGCCATTTCAGCTCCGGCAACTTGCTCTCTTTGGAGGTGGCTGTCCCACCGCGGGGGCTACCAAGAGAAGGAGGGCTCAGGCCGGTCCCAGGGGATCACAGAGCTCATTTCAATGTGGCTAAACATACAACGATACTAGTTATGGCGAACATTTGTTCAGTGCTTACCATATGCTGAGCAATATGCTAAGCCCTTTACCTGAATTACCTCATTTAATTCTCATCATCACCCTATAAGGTAGGTGGAGACGGCTACAGCTGACATTCTACCAGTAAGGCAACAAGGGCTAACAGAGTGAAACCAGCTCTTCACAGAATCCTTTTAGGGTTTCCATGCATTATGAAAGCAAAACGGACCACCACAGAATGCCAAAGTGACTGAGCAGGGGTAGCCCTTGTGTTCTAACAGCAAAAACGTATGCAATCCCAGGACTGACAATGGATAGCAGTGCCACCTTAGACATGCCACTTAACTGTTCTTTGGCTCCATTTACTCCTCTGTAAAATGGGGATAATCGTACTGCTTCACAGGGTTGCTGAGAGGATTAAATGAGATAATATACGTAAAGCTCTTAGAGTCTTGCATATCAGTAGAATTACATAGGTATTAGCTGCCATTATTTTATTACTATCTCGAAGGAACATATTTTACCTGAAGGGCAACTTAATCTGGCGCAGTGCTCCTTCGCTGTCTACTGAGAGGCAGACGTTCCCCTTTCTGTGTTCATTAATGCTCTGTTCACATATCCTTACAGCTCTTGGCTACAATGTACTGTAGGTAATTCACCTACAGCAGGTCATTGACACAGATGTCTCTTCCACAGACTGAATGGACAGGGATGTTTCTTAGCACTGTTGCACTCCTGCCGCCAGGACTGAGCCTGTCACACTGTTCTTTTTTTTTTTTTTCCTGCAGTACGCGGGCCTCTCACGGTTGTGGCCTCTCCTGTTGCGGAGCACAGGCTCCGGCTGCGCAGGCTCAGCAGCCATGGCTCACGGGCCCAACCGCTCGGCGGCATGTGGGATCTTCCCGGACCGGGGCACGAACCCGTGTCCCCTGCATCGGCAGGTGGACTCTCAACCACTGCGCCACCAGGGAAGCCCCTGTCACACTGTTCTTAATGAACAGGAGTGGTAGTTAACAATAGTAGTAATAGTTAATATTTTTGTGATGCGAGTCTTACATATGATATCACATTTAATCTTTACAATAGTCCTGTGATAAAGGAACTATTTTGAACTCTACTTTACAGATGAGGAAACTGAGGTGAAGGGTAGCTGAGTCACCTGCTTCAGTTCCCACAGCTGGTCGACGGCAGAGCCAAGATCCAAGGACAGCCCCACTGAGGGTTCCCAGCTTGGTCTTCTCTGAACCAATGTGTTCTACTGACTCTCCATAGACAACTGAAAGCATTAGTCTAAGGAGGCATTTTATCCTAAAAGTTTTCCGAGTATAAGTAATAAAATATAGGACTCTACAGTGAAATTAAAGGTAAATGAAGTACGCACTTTGGAGTACTCTAATTTGCCCATTTCATTCCCAATGTGCCTACGTGTGGTACGAAAGGCAGAAAACAGAACAATAAAGATCATTGTGGGACTGAAAATGGGTCTAAAATGAGTAATCAAATAAATCAACAAGACCACTTCAGATTGCTAAAAGTGCTCTGAAAAATAACAATATGGAGGCTGATTTTAGATAGAATGCTCCTCTACAGAGATATCATTTGAAATGAGAGCTGAAAGGTGAGAATAAGCCAGCCACAGGAAGAGCCAGGAAAAAATGCATTCTAAGCAGACAACAAGGAGCAAAGAGGTTGACAGCTTCCAAAAATCAAAAGGAGGCCAGTGTGGCATCCAAGGAATCCGTGGTACAACGTGAGGCTGGAGGAGGAGACCATGCAGTGTCTGTAGACCATGGCAGCAAGTTTGGATTTTATTCTAAATCCATGGGAACCCATGAGAGGTTTTTAAGCAGAGGGATGATAAAAAAAAAAACTAATTGAATTCTTTAAAGGCCATTTTGGCTGCCGTGTGAAGAAGCAAGAATGAAAGAAAGCAGAACACCCAGAATTATAGAAGTAGAGTCTGAGGAAGGATGACGGTGGTTTGAACTAGAGATATTCCCCTTTTCCCCTTTAGACTGACAAATTTCCACACAAAAACTGAAGATGTGTTTTATACTCATGCCTGCTGTTTATTCAAATTCAACTTCTGGTGTCCTGAGAGCTCAAAAGGATCTTAACTATCTTCTTTAATGTCTTCATTGTACATATGTGGAAACTGAGGTACAGAGAGCTTACTTACTCCACGCACGTAATTAACAGCAGACTTCACTCAAGATCAGATGTCAGGGGGCAAAAGCGTAATAAAACATGTAAACGTACGAAGTTTTCTGTTGTTCCTAAGAAGCCTGCCAAGAGTCCATATTTGGCATTTGCAGCTATCCTTAGATTTAAGTCTTTTTAAAGTGCTTAAATCTCACATTAATTCTTATTTGCATATTAAGTAGCCCACCACTCAGCCGAGACACATAGATGGGAGCCTACAGGGTTAAAAGAATGCAAACAGAGTCAAGTCAGGCTACTGTGTCTTATGTCTGGGAAAAGTTCATAAAAGCAATTTTTAATTCCTCTGTTTTCTTTCAGTTCGTTCCTTCGTGTTTATGTGCAAATTACACCTTACTGTCTAGGTTGCATTTTGCCACTTTCCTTTCGTTTCCCAAAGAAAGCTCCCCAAAGTGACAATGCTTTGTGGGGGGGGGGCGTATGAAGTTCCTCTGAGTTCCTGCTCTCTTCGAGCACGGCTTCTATCACACAATAACGTGTTATTTTGTTGAATTTTGGCATCCATCGAGCTTGTTTGGTCAGAAGCCAAAAAATTAGAGTGTGTCGGTCCACCAGTTTCTCAGCAGAGAAGCTCTCTTCTCACCCAGCGAGTGTGCTGTACCCTTGGCCTCTGGCCAAGAAGGGAAATCCATTTTACATAAAGAATGCACAAAGCTCAAGTGCTCGGAGACTTTTTACCTACTAAAATAACTTTATGGACAAATGCCAGTCTGCTAGACACATTCTGCAGGAACATTTGGCATGCAAAACAAGGTAAAGTGCTCTGTGTAGGTAGCAAGTTTTTCAGCAGCGAGGAAATGGCTGAGCGTGCCCTCGTGGCGTGTCACGTGCCCGGCCCGGCCGGCGTGATTGGCTGCGGCCAAGTAAATACAGCCGCCATGTAAGGAGCCCAGCGTCGCCCGGCGCCGGCTTCTTAAAATGGCGGCCGAGCCCGCACCACGAGAAGCCGGCCCGGCTCCCGGCTTCTCCCCTGAAGTTTTCTGTTTTTGTTTTTGTTTTTCACGAAACCTTACGGATTTGAGTAGAAACAGATTTCTCACAACTTGCTTCTCCGGCTCGATTTCACAGTTCGGCATACACTCGGGCTCTGTCAAAAGCTTGACAATGTTCCAGGGAAAATATTAACTGTAAACCTTCCAAGAGGAATTAAAGGAGCAGGCAGAAATGTCAGGACACCCTCCCTTCGGAAAGCACACCCTCAGGTTGTGCCTGGATACGTTTGGGAAAGAAGCACATGCAGCCTGAGCTCCAGCGACCTCCAGGATGGTCCCACTTCACCAAGTCACTCTGTGGAAGGGGAAGCAGCGGGGGGTGGCGGGAGGACACATCCTCTTTGGCGAAAAGTCACGGAGGTCTCTCATTTTCCCTCTCAGGCCTGACCAGTTGAACACTGCACACTCTGATGTATAAATATTTGCCTCTGGCTAAAGTTCAAGCAGCCCTGTGTGGCTGCCAGACACAACAGAAAACCAACATCCAAGGGAAAGTGTTTACTGCCGTGGTGGCCAAAGGAGCAACTGCCAACAGAAGAGAGCATCTGATTGGCCAGGCCTGCCTGCGGCGTTATCCTAAAGCACCTGGCCACTGGCCACTGGGCTCTTCCCACCCTTTTGGTGATGGTTATGTTCTTTAATGCACAGCCTTGCCACAGTTAATAAAAGACCGATAGACATGCTGATGGTTTTACACGTGTTCCTCCAGAGAGAGGAGCGTGAATGAGCCAAACCACCCATATACCTGCTACCATTGCTGCAAAACAAGTGTCCGCTCCTTGAAGCTACCTCAGCAGGGCCTGTGACCTCTTCACACAGTCCCACCTCAGCAAACCACGGGCATTTCTCGGGTCCAGTGACTCCCGCACACCTCCCAATTCTCATCCCTACCTATTCTTCATTAAATTCCTCAATCATCATCATTTGATGAATTTAAGCATCTTTGAAATTCCTGCAAGAAAATTAATGAGGAGAGACCTCCGATAGATAGCTGCAATAGGATATTTTAAATAAACCCACGCGTCCTTCAAATTCTCTCTCCGAAAACCAAAACATACGTTAGTTACGCTATTTTACCGGTACCATAGCTCTGAAGCAGGTAGAAATAATGGCAGCTGCCCTTCAGAAGATTAAGATCTCTAATTGGGATAAAGGGACTGAATGAGAAAAGGATCTTGAAGAAAATCTTTTCAGAAAAGTTATGAATTCATAGTTTACGCTAAGGAAGCAGCTAGCAGGGCAAAGTCTTTTCATGGTTTTCGGTTTTCACTAAAGGCAGCCTGAATACAACCAAGTTAAGTCGCCATATTTTTAAATCACTGTCATCCATATAACATTTCTATTTCATAAACAATAATGCATGAATCAAACTTTTCCTCACTGCTGCAAACGAAATGTTTGTTTAGTTGAACTGAAAAGTTACACAGAAAATGGGATAAAAAAAAATCAGAATATGAGGATAAGAGATTCTTTTAAGTAAAATTTTTGATATTATAGAACAATAATTTAGGTAAAGCAAGCCAAGCTGTTATGATTTCATCTGTTTCAAATAAAATACACATTTGCTTAATTGAAAAATTTGCTGTTTGTTGAAAATAAAGTTTACATCCACGCACAATTTAGAGTTCTAACTTTGGAAATTCTTCAAGGTCCTGAATCTTGATTGATCTTGGGCTTAAAGAAATTTCTAAATTTGAACTTGTTGCAAAACTAAGATAATGTAAAAAAAAAAAAAACAAAAAAAAAAAACCTAAGATAATGTTCCAAATAATTCCATTTTCAATTGTTTGTGAAACTTTAACGACTACCTAGGTCTTGTCTAATCTAATTCTTAACCAAATGTGTCAGTATGGTTGATCTGTGCTCAACCTCAGAAGCCCAGGACTTATGGTATCAAGTTTGACTTCCAAGAGATCCCAGCGAATCATGGGCAAGAGGATCACAGAGGAATGTTCTGTTCCCAGCTGTGAACAAGACAGAATTAACTCTGAGACGCTTCCTCCTGCTGCCCTGGTGGACAGAAAAGGTCAAGATGGTTAGCTCTTATAGTTTCGGTACCAACCGTCAAAACAACATGCATGTTAAAAATAGACTGTCTGTAGGCAACAAATGCAGAAAGAATTTAAAATAAAAATAGTTTTAATATATTTAAATTTCAGCTTAAAGTATTTTAAAGACTGTAAGATGAAACCAAGGAGAAAAAGGACAGAACGATAATTTTCCCAAGTGCATTAACTTCACAAAATTTGAGTCTTAATATTTTAAAAACAACCATTCTGACCCATGGATGACACTTTTCTTAGGAAATTCCTTGGATTCACAAGTAATTCATTGGGAATTAAAGCACAAGAGACAAATTTACCACTTTTATTTGTTTATATTTTGATAACTGCATTTTTCTCAGCTCAATTTCTATGGAAATAAAAATACTGTTTACTGTCAGAGGAATTTCTTTATCTATCAGTGGGGAATAGAGTTGAAATATTATGAGGGATTTTTTTTTTAATGCAGTGGAATAATCAAGGCATTCCAAGGTGCTATGATACTTCAATTCTATCATAGCCATGTAGAAAAACAGGGGCAACTGCTGTTTTATACGTAAGTAGGTACTTAAGACTTATCAGCAAGCAGCATGTTTAATAAAGTCTGTGGCATCTGTACGATAAAATGTTAAAACATTAATAAAACTAAACTGGTGATAAAAGTAATTCCATCTTATAGACTTTCACAATGAACCAAAAAGTACCTTCTAAATAAAAATCATGTTACAAATGTAATATTCCTTTTAAAGCTGCTGAATGCATCACTTTGCTAGGAAAGGCTCAGCTATGTTATTTGCAATTCCCTCATTGCACAACAATGTGCATTACTGTCTGTAAGCTCTAATTTGGCATGGCGCATCATTAATGACCTGAATGGTGGCTGTTTCACACATACATATTTAATTACAACAGCTGAACAAATTACATATTTATGCTTTGTAAAGGGGATTGCCAGTCTAATTCATTTGCTGTGCATGCAGGTACAGGACTCCATCTGCAGCAGCATCTGCATAACAAGAGCTAACAATCACCCACTGTACACCAAGTAAGCATATCTGGGGGAACCTGTAAGAGAGGCAGTCCCGTTAACCATTTCACTGCCACAGGCTCTGCATTTTTTTCCAGGGGTTGAAATCTTTTACAACAAAAATTGTAGCCCTCATGTGCCTGACCAGTCATTTAACAGAATCATCCAATCCTCTCATCCATTCTAATTTCCACTGGGTTTAAGATGAGAGACAGAAATAAATACTCTAAATCCCACACTATCCAGTAAGGTGGTACTCCATGTGGCTTCTTATAGAAAGAGGACATTTTCTTCTGAGGCGTGCAGCCCCAGAACTCAAGCACTGGTCCTTAACAGCCCAATAACGGCCTTCACCGAGATGTCAACAGGGCTTATCTTCAGCCAGGATAGAAGTTAAGTCTTTGTTACCACACCCTCCATCACACACCATAGCCCCGGATGTTTATAGAGGATGGGCCTGAAGAACTTTCTTAAAAAGAAACACACTCTGAGCCCCTTTCGAGAGTCCCAAGCCCTCTGCTGAGCCATTCTTATCATCAATATACTTTCCAGATAAGCCACAACTAAAAGCTACTATTCCCTCTTTTGGAAATAAAGTCCTATTCACCAGTGCTGCAACCTCATCTTAAATGGCTTCAGGACTTTCGTATGTTTAATTTAATATATCCAATGAGTAATATAAATATTCTGGACCATCACTTCTACTTCGAAACCCAAAGAGGAAGAATTAAGAGTCAGCCAATCAATAGTGAGGTTTCCCATTATCATTTCAGGCTCTTGCTAGGCAATAAAGAGGCTCCATGGTGATTGCCCCTAAAAGCTCCTTACGGCGTCTTTGCCTCTTTAGGCCGCAGAATCAAAGCATGAGTCAGAGGTGTGGGTTTTTTAACGTTCCCTCTTGAGTGATGGAGTTCAAGCCAGGGGCTGACTGGGTGGGTGGGGTGAAGGCACGGAGTCCTGGGCATGGCGCTGGATGTGAGGGGGTACAGCCACGGCCACGTGTTCTCCTCCTGGAATGTGACTCCCGAGGAGCCAGGGGGTACTGCAGGGTGGATACCAAGGTGGGCTCCCAGCCATCCACGCAGTTCTTGGCTATATTAGAGCCAAAAATCACATGTGGAGAGCGTCCTGATTCACTTGACATCAGTCACCCATGGAAGAGTCAGCCTCTGGTCAGAAACCAAAAACAAACTGAGAGTGTGAGAGATGAACGCCTTGCTGACATCTTCTAAAAAGACTGATGGACCTTTAGAAGAACCAGTGCTTGATCTACAGGGTTGCAAATCCAAATCAACTCTCACCAGAAAAGAAATCGGCACTTCATAGGGAGCTACTGCAAATACAGTCTCACTCTGGTGCAGAATTGGGGTTAGCAGTTCTCAGTTGGTCAGAAACCACACTGAGAAGGAGGGGCCTAGACAAGGTTTGAATTCACTGACCTTTGACTTCCAAAGTGTCAGGATATTTGAGGATAGGCTTCCGGGGGCTATTAAGATGGTACTCACTCTTCAGGAGCATCACATAAGGCAAACAGCTGCGCTCGAAGTTCCACTAGCACCTAGCACTCCATCAGATGCCTCGATCAGGGGCACCAATGTTGCATATTGCTTTATAATTTACAAAGGCTTTTTTATGGACCCTGTAAGGCAGCTATGTCCACTTTATAGATAATAAAACTGAGGCTCAGAGAAATTAAGTGATTTGCTAACACACATTTAATAAGTGGCAGAAACTGGGACCAAAGCCTGAGACTGCCTGACTCCAATTCCTGAGTTCCTCCCTTGGGACCAATCCCAGCTTCACTGCCTTCCCTGCTGCCTTGCTTGGCTCATACGAAGTGTCAACCCTCTAGTCCGGGTGAGCAGTCTAGATGCACCTTTATCAGCACAGGTGCTGGCTTCAAAAGCAAACGTGGGAGAAACTATTGATGCCTTTCACATGCTGCCGGTCTCACCCTGGGGGTCACCTACTGCTGGGGTGGACAAGCTTTCCCTTCTCAAATTCAAACACCTGAGTCCCTCTGCCTCGGGGCTTTCTCTGTCCACTGGGCAGAAAGGGACAGACTGGAAGTGCAGGAGAGTTAATGTAGCCAGGAACAACCTCAGCCAATGAAGGACAAGAGTTGGCCCTCGGTGAAACAAGTATGAGGCATGCGCTCCGGACTCTCAGTGGGGGACCCCCAGCGACTGAGGCCCAACTGTTCACAGGGGTAATCTGCTCATTAAGGTGCCTTTTATTGGACTTACTTCCTCCCCACACTTCCTGGGATCACCTCCCAAATAAACTACTTACACCCAAAACTCTGTCTCAGGGTCTGCTTGTGAGGAAACCCAAACTATAAAAACAAGCGTTAGCACTATTAGCAGTGTAGGCCTGGCCTCAGCGCCCACTGCTAACTGTAACCTCATACCAGTATCTGCCTCGATTAATCTGCTGGCAGAATGTTATGTACAGTCTGCAGCATCCTTCAAACAGTGGGTGATTCCAATAAAGCTGCAGCCTTGCCAGAGGATGGTCACAGAGGCAAATGTCGGAGATGCTTGGTTTTGAATCCTGATTCTGCCCTCTGGTTATGTATTCTTCAGCAAGTTATTTAATCTCAGTAATGATCAACTCATCATATGAGAAATGAGGATAATGACTCCTCTATCACGGTCGAATTGTAAGAAAAATATAGAGCATTTGTAAAAGCACCTAGAATATAGCCTAGGTACATAAAGTTGCACCATTCTCACCAGCATAGAATTCATTACGAAGCCAAGAGGATGCCAATATAATCTGGACAAATGTTAAAGAGGAAAAAACACGTCTAATGGTAGGATACAGTAACAAACGTTTTCTCCTACTGTTCTGTCTATCCTCTAGCCACCTTTAATTAACCAAGCATAATTCGAATGCTTAGCAAATTAACTCCTTTGCTGGTGTGGGTGATATCACCCTAAAAGTTATGGGTGATACTCAGTGCCAGCTCTCTGTAAGTCAATGCCACAGGCACCTCAGCTGACCTTGGCAACTTTTCAAGTACAAAGCCATCCTCTACTGCACTTCTGCCTTGATCCCTGGCGATCTAGGGGAAGTGGGCAGAAGGAATAACTAGGAACCCACGTAAGATAAATGAGCTCTTACAAGGTGCCATATACCAATTCATGCGCTCAAAGGAAGAGATGAATGGTGCCTTGAAAGAGCTGATTTACAGTCTAAGGAGAAAGCCTCCTATAGATCTTCATTAAGAATGCTAACGTCCCAAGGTTGATTTGCAAGAGTGGCTACTGTGTGGGACAAAAGACAGAAAATAAAGTTTGCAAATGTCAAGGTCTTATAGAACCAATAATAGAGATGGTTTATTAAAGCTCCTCTTTATTCAGGATGGCTTAAATTCAAGGAGGGGGATTATGGAAAGGGAAGTCTGACTAGCTTAAAAATCAAGAGACTTGTATACAATGCATGGCGTTCCAAAACACACACACAGAGGATACAAAACATTCTTACTATAAACACTATACTACATATAATATAATCCTCTTTAATGATTCAGAACATACCTGAGGATCACAGCACAGGGTGATTTTCTCCATGCTTCAATATTCTGGTCTTTAGAATTATTGGTAACAATAGTGAGTTGTAAGAATTAAGTGAGATAATGTACATGACATCACTAGGTAAATGGTGTTATACGGATATTACTTTTTTTAAATCAGGGTTATTACCACCGTCATCATGAAATCACTAAATACTGTTTAAGATACATATAGAAAGTAGAGGAGGTTGGAATAACTTGACCCTATAACGTGCATTTGAAGTTATTTTTGAACTAACTCCTCTTAAGCTTCTTTTGAACTTTCTCATAAATAGAGAACTAAATATAGATGGGGAGAAATACAGTTACTTCTGCTTTTCCAGTTTTCGTATGCCCAATAATTGTCAGAGTTCCCTACAGAGGATTTAAAAGGTTTGTTTTGATATGGAAACGTAATAATACAACTATCTCTTGAATAAATTGATTTTTTAAAATTATTTCATTGCAGTGTGATCTTGCTTTTATTTTTAAATGCATAGAAGGAAAGAATGCAAGAAAAAATGAAAAAAGGCAGAGTTAATTCTAATATTCACCTATGTATTTTTTCTAGATTTTCTATACTGCAGATATTACGTGGCAGATAAGTTATTTTTAATCAGATAAGTTATTTTTAATATCAACACATTTTATATGAAAAAAAACTTTAAATGAAAGTAAGCAATTAGAAGGGAGAAAAATCCATGATTTTATGTCTATCCTATTAAATGTCTATTGAGATGAAAAGAGGAACTCAGTAGGACTACTTAATTAAAGGGAGATTTAAAGGCCTCTGCCATTCACTAATTCATGCCTGCCCCCCTCATCCTGCAAAAAGTTTATGACCCAACTTAAAACAGTAACATTTACAGTCAAAACGATGGCAAAATTTACAAAGGGGAAAAAATTATTAGCACCTGGGAAGGTGTCACTATGGCCCTTGTGACAGTACTACACCAGCCTCCACGCAGCTTTCCACTCTGAGGCCACGGCAGTTAGCCATGGCCTTAGAAAGTTGCATACAGCTTCACACGCCCCAGGCTGAAGCAGGCACCACTGCTGGAACATACTCTGCTCTCTCCAAGCTCTCCACTTCTCTTCACACACGCTACTCTTTCCATCTCCTCCCCCAAAACAACCCTCTGCTCTTAATTTCCACTCACTCATCCTCTAAAACTCAGCTTAGAGGGAACCTCTCTCAGAAAGATAGCCCGAAATACTCTGCATTTAAGTCTATCACAGATCAAACTTTACTATATTTGCTTTTCTGTCTCTTCGTTGGGCAGTGAGCTCCCTGAAGACAGAAACATGCCTAATACGTGCATGGCACACAGTAAGTGTCATAGATTGTTGAATGAATACGTGAGAAAATGACTGAATATATAACTGGAACCTAAGAAGGAAACAGTCACTTGACAGAAGGTAATCGCATAAAGATGTAATTACCTATGAAATAACTGACTTACAATGTCGTGTAGCAATAAGTAAACGTGAGAATCCTCTGCATAAATACTGACCTGCTACACAAGGCTTTCTGTCACATGGGTTTTTAATACCGTCTTTTTTGAGGGGGAGGCAGGGGAGGAGATAAGGTATCAGAAGGATTCCGAAAAACCATGAGTATATACTACCTGGTGCCCTCCTCTAACAGTTATAATGGCAGGGGGAAATGTAGTTAAGAGTTTTTTGCATCTGTAGTTGTATGACATTTCACAGAATCTTGAAATAATGATAAATATCAACACAGAAAGGCTTAGCTTAAAAGTCAACAATCAATAATGTCTTGGGGACTGGTCTGTTAATACCCAATATATTCCACGTCTTGAGATGTATTTTTTGAAACCCTTTACACCCACATTGGGGAGGAGGCCACACTTTCGGGAATACCAATCCTCAAACACGTTCCAGCTACGGAGGGTGCTTCTCACTGCATACCAGGGTGCTCCTCAAAAGAACAAGCTGTTCCTTGTCGGTCCCCTATCCAAAGTTCATCCCCAAATCCTAACTTTCATCATTCAAAGCGTAACTTCAGCTCCATCACAGTGGCTCAAACGAACGTTCTCAAAGACAACATCTGTATCTATCTTCCTCATACCCTAGGCATCTACCACAGTGCCCGGCACATTGCAGGCACTCAAAGGTTATGGAATAGAACCAAACCAATTTGCCCTTCCACGCGGGATCAAAGGCAGAAACACGCTCCTTCCCTTCTTCTCAGTTTTCAATGCAAATGGCAGATGCCTGGCTACTCACTCGTTTTCGGACCACAAGGTAGCAGCTTCATTCACTCACTTCCTTCTCCTCATTCCCCCACCCCACTGCCAGATGAAACCAGGAGTATAAATTCTTCTACAAGCTGTGGGTATACCATATCTCTGTCCTTGTACCAGAGTCACAACAGAGTGTGGAATCCCCCAACCCACTCTGTTACAGGTCCACTTTTTCATTTTTCGACCACATGGAAAACCAGAGAAGCCATCTGCTTCGTGAAGTGCGTAGGTATGTGTGTCGCTTTCTGAGCACGTGACGCTGCCTGGGTGAAGCCTTCTCGCAGCTTTGCAAACTACCCTGGCCTGCTGAGAGGGCATGTGTTCCAAAACTGAGGAAACTGGGAAGAGGGACTTCTGCAAGTACCGTTAGCCATGGACCTCTCCATCTGCATAACGCCCTCACCTCCTAGGTTGTCTTTTCCTTGAAGACACCTCCCATTTGAGAGGGAAAAAAAATGAGAGACAAAATGAAGTCTGATAGATAATACAGCAAACAGTGTTTCCAGTGGAGAAAACGGCCAAATCCCAAAGCCATCCCTCTCTCCAACGACTTCTCTCATCAGCTCTGCCCTAATCATCAGTCTCTAACACAGAATAATATTTATTGAGAGCATACTGAGTGCCGGTCACTCTGCATCCATTACCTCACTTCATGCTAATCCCCCTAGGCATCCCCCTTATCTCTGCTTGACAGAACAGAAACTGAGGCCGAGAGAAGTCAAGTCTCATGTCCAAGGTCACCCAGCCGGAAAGTGGTGGCCGCTGGGCTATCTGGCTGTAAATCTGATATTCCTTCCATGGCAGGCCTTCACCTCGCATAGGAAATGCTTAGGGACATCTTCACAGTCCCGCCCAGAGAGGTGAGAGAAAGGAAATAAAGGAAGAGTAAGCAACTGACTGAGGGCAAACAAAGCAATCCCTTCCTCTTCCCTGGAGGGTAGATTTGAGGCCCCTATAAATGGAAAATGACTGCTTTTCCACCTCACACCTCAAACTCAAATACTAAAAACACGTGTAGTGATATCACCTTTCTGATGTATAATGTGTATCACCCAAGGACCT
>NW_020172732.1:1130816-1141639 GCF_003031525.2 Neophocaena asiaeorientalis asiaeorientalis | reverse complement strand
GCTCAGAAATCACTTCTCTATCACCTTCACCATAGACCTGCAGGATGGCTACGGCAGATGAGAGATGATCATCCTTGGCGAGATTAAAAGGGAGTTCTCAGGCATGGAGAAGTTAAGTGACCTGCCCATGATCACACAGGGAGTGAACCAGGGCAGGTGGCCAAGACCCCTGACCCCCTTGGTCTTTTCTCATTTTACTCTTGAGCCAGTACAGCTCTCTCGGATCTGTTTCTCCCAGCAGATTTCCGTGTTCTCCAGCAAGAGCTGCCAATTTTTCTTTCCTAGATGAGCAATGAACCTTCCAAGGGTATCAAAACAAACAGTGGAAAGAGCACTGGCCTTTGAGCCAGAATAAAATCTAGGGGGCTCGCGTCCCAGTCATTTACTAGTTGTGAAACCCTGGGCAGGACTTAGAAGCACTTGAGTTTCAGTGCTTCATTACAAGCCTCATCTGCGACTTGCAGGTGATAATACCTACCCTCTCTACCTCATGCAGTTGTCGGAAAAAATCAAATGAGAGAATGGATGTGAAGCTCCTTATAAAACTGCAAATACTAGACAAATAGAAACGATTATTATTTTTGGATTCAATAGACTTTCTCAATTGAACGAAGCCCTGTGTAGCTGGGTGGTCAAGTTATGTTAAAAATAACCAAGAAAAATGTTCTGGTTCCTGAAACAATTTTACCAGCCTGCTTGCTCCCATGAAAGGACACTGGTTGTAAAATGAATTAAATCAGCACTCTGCTGTCTTCAGGACATAAGTTGTAACTGGCTGAGGATAGGTAGGGGAATGGCCATTTTCAAAGGCATACATACCTCTGACTATAAAAAGCTGACCTTCTCTAGTCTAGAACACAGGGCATGGGGCAAGATGGAAAAACAAAGGGGATGTCTGCTGGTTTTACAGCAGGAATTATCCAATACTGGCTGCCTTATCTCCAACAATGGTTGAAAGAGCTCATATGCTAAACTCAGCTTCTTGTTAAATATTTCAAAGATGCTAATGGAACCAAAAGATCAACTCTGTTATGCATCAACAGGCTGGCTTTATCCTAAAACCAATTATAAATAAACTTCTAAATACAGCCTGCTTTAAATATGTATTTAAAAAAACATACCCCACCTTCATGCCATCCGTCCCCAGCACACATCTGACTCATCTAAAACCCTCTGTCTTCGGCGACCCAGTCCTGTGCCTCTGTGACCATTCGCCTTCGGAATCATGGCTAGTCCAGCATTATTTCTAATAACTTCTAAAGGTCCCTTTCTCTTCAGGAAGCATAAATCCACTGTCAAACACACTGCTTCCATTCACAAGATTGTTTATGGCACTGATAATTGAATTCCGGTCACATGACTAAGGAAGACTGGGTTCAGAGGGAAAAGAACCCAACCATAATTTCTAGAGAGATCCATAAATTACTGCTTTTCTCCCCTGGAGGTTGAAGTCCTTGGAGCTCTATGGATTCTTCCCTAGCATTTATTCTAAGTTTGGAATCATCACAGAAATTCCTCTCTCCGCACTCAGGGACAAAGCTGCTAAGGTGAATCCTTTGAAATTACCCTTTGCACCAAGCCCTGAAATCCCCTAAGGGGTGCATAGGAAATCCTCTCTTTTGCAAGGATCAAATACTGCTGTCTCCACTAGGGCACACAGTTCCTAAGGCGGACAGCAACTTAGAATGAAGGGTCTAACCCTTTCCAGCGTTGTCCTTCCCCAGCAAAAGCACAGAGCCACACCAGCACAGGACCACGGCATGGTGGGCACAGTGAGGTGCAGTTTCTTATTGCTTCTCAAAATAGATCAGCAGGGTGGGCATTTCCCTCATTTCTGTAAAGAAGACCTACCAAAACTCTTTCCTAAAAAGGAACTCCTGGGACTTCCCTGGTGGCGCAGTGGTTGAGAGTCCGCCTGCCGGTGTGGGGGACACGGGTTCGTGCCCCAGTCCGGGAAGATCCCACATGCCGCTGAGCGGCTGGGCCCGTGAGCCATGGCCGCTGAGCACGGTAAGAGGCCCACGTAAAAAAGGAACTCCTCCTCCCAAATCATATATTCAGTGTTTTAACAAAGATGGGGCTTTTAATGATTCAATGTAGCCTGCATTACAGATAACATTTATCTCTTATTATCCTTTGGTTCAACCAGACAAGAAATGTCACTATAGTTATTTTAAACATACTTTCAAGTTATGTTTAAATTAAAAATACAATGAATAGTGTCAGTCTGGAAGGAACATCAAACATTTTTTTCCCCTCTAAGAAACGCCCTCTTAAATATATCACATTTCCATTTGCTTGGCTTCTTACTTCAAGTAGATGGGTTAAACACCATCATCCTATTGTAATACCTTTAGCCTGGAATAAATTTAGTATTTTGGAATTTTTTTCCACAGTCCCTTTTATTTAACAATTTCAGAGAACATAATAAACAGTGTTTGATAAAAGATTGGGAATAAAAGGAATTGAGAGAGCAAATAAATCTTCCAAGGTTACAGAGCCAATCTGGTATCCATTCAAAGGCATTATACTAAGTACACAGACTAGCAGCCGTGTGTGCTTGCACACACAAACACAACCGCAGGACAAGGGTAAACAGTGGGTTAGCAACTTAGCGTTATTTTCTATAAACTTTCTGTCTTTTCTATTTAGGAAAGAATACCTCTTCTCTGTCTTTTTCTCTCTCTTTCTCTCTATTATGAAACTGAAACAGAGTCCAATAGCTATTTTTTTAAAAAACAACAACAACAAAGTCTGCTTCTTCACAAGCTTATCAAGACCAAACACCTTTGTGGCATACCGTCACTGATGTTGACACGGCTTGATGATAAGTGTCCAGCCGTTAAAGAGGCAGTGACACTCATTTTTGCTCTGCTCAGACCATCATCTAAAGTGCCAAAGTAAAGAAATACACAATTTTGCAGGAAAGTTCAAAATATTACTGATAGTTATCCTTGTCATTTAGACGGCAGTGTGGGTTGAGGGGATACTCTTAGGCAAGAGTACAGGTTAGGTGACAGAAACATCCAGAAATCCTACACTGGCTAGAGTACAGGGAAAATGCCAAATGCTCTGACCAGGGCCATTCTCTGGCAAGCTGGGTTTCTAGGCCTGTCCTAATAATGTAGCTCTTCGCCATCATTTGCCCAGAAGCCCTACAGCTTCTTGGAGGTCATCTCAAGTTTTAACTCTAGATTCACATTTACAGATGTTACTCCTCCCCCATCTAGGTAAAAGGAAATTCTGCGACACTACTATGGATTGGAGCAGCTGTGAACCTGTCCAAATGCCACCTACATTTTAGATCCTTCAGGGAGACAAGTGTGAACTTACTCATTCACTTAACCTCTCTGGGGTCATGAATGCCTTTGGAAACTTGACGAAAACTACAGCTTGACAGGGCCCAAAAGTTGAAGTCAGTCAGCTATCTATGCAGGAGGATCCCTAGGGTAGCTTAATGGGGCAGGATGAGGAAGCCAACACGGTATCTACCAGTACTCAATAAAATTCTGATTGCCTGAGCCATGCTGTCACCATGCCTTCCAAGAAAAATAGCAAATGCCCGAAGAGTACATGGCAGAGGTAGTGGGAACATCTTCCTTTATATACCACAAAAGAAATCACAGTGTAATTGCAAATGGCATAAATAACCCTGCTTTCATTCGGATCCCAAAGACAAAAGCTAATCCTTCTTGTTCAAATTCAATCAGAAGAAAACTGATTTAGTCAACCAATTTGACGCCATGAAGATTTACTGAGCCGCTACTATGTGCAAGAAGCCAGGATTTTCAGAAGTTACCCCAGAATCCTAAGACTGCTTCTATCCCTCGGGAATTCAGAGCCAACTTGGGAAAAGAAAAGACCAAGGGGTATTGACATCACAGGCCATGTTTCAAACCTTTGGTTTCTCCAGTAAATAATACACATCTGGCAAAAGCAGGCATTTAGTAAATGTCTGTTGATCCCCGAACACTACTAAATATGCAAATACCTAAAAGGCAAGGCAGAAAAACAGTCTACGGGGCCCAACCACAAGGTAGGTAAGGGAATTGTATTGGAAAGCGTGGACCCCTTTCCAGAATAACCACGTCCTGTTGGGGAGTCCATGAAGACTTCAAGGAAGAATTGGCACTTAAAATGCAGATTGAGGATAGACAAGATTCCTTTGGACAGAGATGTGAGGATAGAAAGAAGAGCATTCCTGGAGGAACGAACCGAGAGAGCACAGCGTGAAAAGTGTCCTAGAAACACACAGCAAGTAATCACGTTTGACTGGAACACAGAATCGTTTGCGGGGGTGGGGAGATAAATATTTGGAATCCTCTATTCTGTGCTTCTTACACAGCTGGAAAAACCAGACTTCAGACTATCTGTGTTGCTTTTTAAGCTTGGGGAAAAAAACTTGGGAGTATTTATTAAAAGCTTTAAAGAGCCACTAAAATTACCTTTTCTTTTCCCCCCCCTTTAGGGAGGAATCAACTCAATTGTGTAAATAAAAAGATCTCCTTAAACAGAATCCGGGCTAAGTTTAACAAGTTGCCATTTTATTCGTTTAGGCTTCCCCCAACAGAGGCCTGATATGAGGAGCGAAAGAGTCACAGGTTTGTTCTTTGTTTTTTGTAGCCACATCTTGTCGCCAACAAAATTAGGATAAGACAAGACTTTGTTTTCTAAACAAACGTGGGGCCTTCCATAAGCAAAGGAAGCTAGTCTTGCTGCAAAAAAAGAAAATGCTGATAAGTGGGTAAAAAAAATGTTTAACAGCCATTAATAATTAAGCTTTCAAAACCTGTGATCAAAGCTTTGGGCTTAGAGAAAACACCAAAACTGCTATAAGCCAGGGTTTAATTTTTCAACCTCTAAAAAAAGAGATATGTAACCTCCACCCCAGAGGCTTGCACTAGTCCTAGGATATCACAAATTTAATGTCATTTTAAAGGACTATAACAAGAGAAGTTTTCACTGACTATCTTCAAGAATCATGGCCACAGAAAATGTTGGGTCCATAATCTCCACATATCTCCAGTTTGGGAAACTAAAACTATTCCTTAAAGGGATCTCAAAAAATTATTTTTTTAAAGGCTCACCCAGCTGTGTATTTAGTTTGAATTTATGTTACAAATAGTGCTCTTTTAGTTTTACTTAATCTTTAAAATTAAAAAATAAAAGTGCAATTTACTTTAGTATTTTTTGTGTCAAACACTATTATCTTTCCAATTATATCTCTCAATATATACCTATAATAGACATGTACACACACTAAAAATCTACTTAGGCAGAAGTAGATGTACCTGAAATTAGCTGCTGTAGCAAAATAATATAAGTCAATTCTTTTTTTTTTAATAAATGTATTTATTTATTTTTGACTGCGTCGGGTCTTCGTTGCTGCACACCACTTTCTCTAGTTGCGGTGAGCGGAGGCTACTCTTCATTGTGTTGCATGGGCTTCTCATTGCGGTGGATTCTCTTGCTGTGGAGCACAGGCTCTAGGCACATGGGCTTCAGTAGTTGTGGCTTGCAGACTCTAGAGAGCAGGCTCAGTAGTTGTGGCACACGGGCTTAGTTGCTCTGCGGCATGTGGGATCTTCCCAGACCAGGGCTCGAACCCGTGTCCCCTGCATTGGCAGGCGGATTCTTAACCACTGCACCACCAGGGAAATCCTAAGTCAATTCTTATACTTCCACAAAAGCACCAGTTGTTAAAAATCTTACAATTTTGGTCTTTGTATTGGTTAAGACCTCACATATATCAATATGAGTTAATTCCACAAGCTTGTATGACTGTTAACGCCTTAATATTTAACAGAAATGTGTTTGTCAAACTTGGCTGATACATAAAGAAACACAGGAATCTTTTAGTAAAAATCCCTGACAATGTCCCCACAACCTCCAATCACTCTCCCATTAGCCCTTCCATAGTCCTTTGATCCATCCTGTAAATGCAAGGTATCAATTGGCATGAAATCTTCATAATCTTATTTCTACATCAAAATCTGTATATATGGAGAGCATCCAACATTGGAATTTAACCTTAGGATTTGAGCTGGGGGTTTTTCCAGGCACACCTAGAAATCTACTGGAGATAAGGATAAGCTGTGACACGCTTTTGAAAGACTGGAGACAGAGGAAATGAAATTAAAAGAAAACTAAAAGGATCATAACACCTAAAACCTGTGAATGTTTTAATGGGAAATAACACCCTGGAAATGACACTGAAATAACTCTGGCTCACAGAAATAACAGGATTAATAGTTGCAGATTTGTCCCTTCTACTAAGATCCTTTTTCAAACTATTTCAAATGAATACATAAAGGACTGATTTTTAAACCCATGTAAATTCTTAGAGACAATGGAGACTGACTTAATTATAACCAATAAAATTTACAGATGTTGAGGCAACCCAGCAGAAACGTTGCTACCAAAAAGCATGGCATAAAAATCACTCCGTGGCTCCCTTTGTATGCAACAGTGATATGACCTTAATAAATATTTCATTTCTTTCAGTGAAAAACCAAGCATCAAGATGGCAAATTTTAATAGCTAGGAAATAATATCATAATGACTCTACTAAGAAAATACCTCCTTTAGATCAAAGTAAACTTATTCTAACTTCTAGTCTTCATTTCCAAAACACACTCCAAATCAGTACATGGCACTGAAGGAGGGTACCCTTATCTCTCCTTTCCACATACAGACCAATGTATTGTTTACAGAGCTTTTACAGGGAACTTTTCTCACTACAGCAACATTAGAAAAGTCTTATGAGAAAAGATGTAAGTTTTTCAAGTGCAAGAACATTTTCTTTCTATCTCCACGCAAAGTAAGTGCTCAACAAATGTTCCTGGATTGACTGCCGTTAGGGAATGGGCAGCAGTCAGCTTGAGTGACAGCCTACGCAGTGGGCCCAGTCAGCTTGAGTGACAGCCTACACAGTGGGCCCAGGTTTCCTTCATGACGTGTAATTTGTAGCTAAGCACCCATATCCTATAAGTAGTTTGGATTGTTCCTTTGCTAAGAACATTAACCCACATTTAAGTCCATCTGCTATCTGTCTCCTCACTCGCCCAATGTAGGTGGAACTTCTGATGAAGGGGGATGAGAATGAGTGTGGAACACAGAGCTGGGTTCAAAGCTCAACTCCAGAATGTTCTGTGTACCTCAAGCAATTAAGTCACTTGGAGGACTCAGAGCTTTGGTATCTTCATCAAGGAAACACAGGTCACAATACCCAATCTATGATTGATCTGAGGAGTAGATAATTAGTTTAATGCATCTGGCACAGAATCTCTCACATGATAGGTATATACTACACAGAAGTGCACTACATTTTCCCATACAAAGAAGTCTCCTATTCTTTTCCTTGTCTCTAAAATAGTCCCTCACTGGGAATTCCCTGGCGGTCCAGTGGTTAGGACTCTGTGCTTTCACTGCCGAGGGCCAGGGTTCAATCCCTGGTGGGCGAACTAAGATCCCGCAAGCCGCGCTGCATGGCCGAAAAAAAGAAAAGAAAATCCATTCTAAAAATAAAATAAAATAGTCCCTCATTACAACTTCACTCTAAAGTAGATTTTGATACAGCATCTGGGCAATATTTTTAATCTTCAACATATTATTTATAGTGGACTGGTTCACCTATCTATTGACCCCCTTAAATCATTCTAAAAGCTTGTCTCAGCATAAGTTTCCCTAATAAAAAACAGTTTTGCCTTTTATCTTAGAGCTTATGGTTACTGAAGTATTTAATTATCCTAGTATTATTAGAGATTTCTCTGACTTGCTGGGTCTGACAAAGTGATTAGACGCTGGAATTATATGAAAGCTGTAAAGTGTGGTTTCCATGCTTCTAGTTACTCAGTAGGTGGCCAATTCACAGTCCCTAGACTCTACAATACCCTCCTACAATGACGAGTAACCCTTCAGACTATCAGGGGTTGCTTTGTTTGGGTTTTTTCTTTTCTTTTCTTTTTTAATTAACATTGGGGTCATGAAAACCCAAATTTTATAACCCTGAGAATCAACGATCAGGATTGAATTGGCAGAAATATTTTCTCTCAATTTATGTACACACGGTGGCTTCCCAAATTTGTCAGGGACATTAGAGAACAGCTAACTCAGCAGTAAAGCTGCAAAAAAGTGTAAGCAAAAATATTACAAGAGAGTCGATTGGCTGGAGTCAAACGGATTTGATTTTCCTTAGTGTATGCTTACCTGCGATTAAGAGTTCTTAATCTTAAACTTCCATAATTCTTGAGTTTAATTATCTAAATATATACTTGGTTTGGCAGCATTTCAACTACATCCATACATATCAAACGTGCTTTTAATCAGCTTAAAATGGCTGCTTTTATAAAGCATTTTGGAAGAGCTTCCCGGTGTTTAAGTTAAATATACAGATAAATAAAAAGGCAGAAAAGATTTCTTTCTGATAAAGGTTATCAAAATCAGATTAGAATGATTTATAAAGCATATACTTGTTTCAGAATAAAAACAATTAAAGACAGATATAGTTTATCCATAAATTTAAAAAAATATGTATAGGGAAATTTACATATTTTATTGTAATGTAGTAGTCGTCCAGAAATAACATTAAATGGTATGTTCTTTTCTAACTCCTCTACTAAAACTCCAGATAAACTTTTCTAAAAATTAAATAAATTCTTGTTCCCTCAGCAGTTTCCTCATTGCTAGCAACGACCTATCTCATACAATGCAAAACCACTAAATTAAAAAAGCCCTGGCCTTTCCGCAAATGATACCTTCCCTTCACAATGCTCAAATCTGGAGATTTCTGATACACTCTGGAAGCCGAGGGGTCTCCAGGCCCTGCAGCTGGGTTTCCTGCTGAGCTGGGTGCTGGGGTAGGCACTGTGCCCTGGCAAACACCACAGCCATTTACAACCTCCTCCTCGCTGCCCACTGCAGGGACTGGCAAGCTGCACACTCGCTTCCCCAAATTTCCTTGCAGGGAGTGATCCAGTTTTAACCAGTGAATAAGGAGATGCCACCTGTGTCGCTTCTGGGGCAGTTTCTCCTTCCCTGATAAATGGAACTAATTAGGCTGGCATGACCCATCTCCTCATCATCGTCCCTCGAACATACATACGGCGACTGTAACATGACAGGAATTACAAAATAAGTCAACAAATAAACTGTGTCAGAGCATAAAAATGGAAAATGCCGGGGGGGGGGGCGGGGGCGGGGGCTTCCCTGGTGGCGCAGTGGTTGAGAGTCCGCCTGCCGATGTAGGGGGCACTGGTTCGTGACCCGGTCCGGGAAGATCCCACATGCCGCGGGGCAGCTGGGCCCGTGAGCCATGGCCGCTGAGCCTGCGCGTCCGGAGCCTGTGCCCCGCAACGGGAGAGGCCACAACAGTGAGAGGCCCGCGTACCGCAAAAGAAAAAAAAAAGAAAAAAAAAAAGGAAAGTGCCGGGACTCTTGCTGGCATTAGTGAGCAAATAAACCCACATTAGCTATTACCTCTGAACTTATCGTTCTGTAAGAAAAATAAATCTGTGTTGAGACCACTATTTTTTGTTTCTTGCAGCCAACAGCATTCTCAAAGACACAGCTGCCAGTATTTAAAACATCTGTTGATTCACATGAAAATGTGGATTTCCATGGATTCTTAAAATAATAATAATAATAATTGGGACACTGCATCCAGGTTTTCACCCAACACCAAATGACTCAAGCTAAGGGGCCTTTCAATGGGACTCACTGGGACTTGGGTGCTCTCTGCCCACAGTCTACTCCATTCCTCCTGCTGCTTCAGGAGTCTGAATGTGAGACCCTAGCACAGAGCATACAACAATATATACTATGCACCATAGAAACGAAGTTCCATTATAACAAAATGGTTCTTTTTTGCTGCCTAGAATCCAGATATCTGGCATGGACCATCATGGTCTCACTTAGGAAAATACATTTTCTTTTTCCAACTACTAACTTTTTCAACAGGCACACCAATTTTGGTTTTGCTTTCAAAGCACACCTACACAGAGGGGAGAAAAACACTGTGTCACCAGAGAGCAATATACTGTTAGTTAGGGCTAAAGACAATATGATGGTGATAATGATATTAATACTATTTACTGAGTCTAGGCAATGGGCTAAGTGCTGTACAAGTACAATGCCACTTAATCCTGAAAAAAAAAAAAAACACATATTAGGTAGCCCTATTACCTTTTTTTTTTAACCTTTATTTTTAAAGTAAGTCTCAGAAAAAACAGCTGATAGAAAAATCATACAGCTAACAAACAGTGGATAGAGAATTTGAATCTAAGTCTCCCTGACTCTAAGACACATACTATTAACCACAGGTTACACTGCTTCACAAAGATGAAACCAAAACTACCTGATTTTTTTGAGAAACATTCCATAAACTTTCTCAGATCCTACATCTCATTCCTATGTAAGTACATTCTAACAGGAATATTATGTCAAATATTTGATTTTTAATACCCATTAGTATCAGTCTTGATTCCGGTATAGAATTCTTTTTCAAAAGGCATTTCCTTCTTAAGTATAACTGCCCTGGTACAGTAAATTCTCAAGATTCAAAAGTGACTCATTTCCAAAGCTGCACACATTAGCAGCTGGTATTATTCAATCTGAGATTTAAATTTATAATGTACTCTTGATAATGTAATCCCAATACATTTTTCACTTCTCTATCTCTTGAATGACACAAGATAAAAGATCTTTAAGGTATAAATATTTTATATAAACTTTCCCTCTGTTTTTCCTCAGCCATTTCCATTTGCAAACACTAGACATCATGCAAAAAAAAAAGGGGGGGGGGTTGAAAAATGTTTTTGGTTGTG